>NC_139406.1:4155000-4450000 GCF_905368555.1 Meleagris gallopavo | reverse complement strand
TGAAAAAACAACATGGTAGTTGAACTTTCTTGGCTTACTTACAAGTGTTGTAGAGCATATAACTGGATATCAATATAAATAGGGAAATGCTATATGTGTTACATAGTTCAATACCCCATAGATCTTCACGTATTTGTGTTTGTAGAGTATTTATAACCTGTGTTTATTTTTAACTCTTTATAAGCTGGTTGCAATGTTAGTGCAAGTGATTGCACTTTTTTCAGAATATCATGGTTATTTTTTGTTGTGTTTAAAGTTAGGTTTAAGCACCAAAATATTTAAGGGTATCAGAACCTTGATGAAGGCTTTCAAAATGAAACAAGCAGTTCCAGTTTCAGGACAGACTTAGATTAGGAATCTGCCAGCAACAACAAAGACGGAGAAAATAGTTTTATTAAAATGTTTATTTCTGATGAAAAGCAGATTTCCTAAAAGAATGTTATAGTAAAAAAAAAAAAAAAAAAAAAGGAAGAAAAATTCAAAGTCAGACGTATCTTTTTTTATGTTTATATATTTATTTATAGAATAAGTATTTCAAGAGAGCTTACAAGTACTCAATTTAAATTTTTACTAGAATTCAAGAAATGAGGGGAAAGAAGTAATCATGGAATCATAGAATGGCTTGGGTTAGAAGGGACCCCAAGGATCATCAAGTCCCAACCCCCCTACCACAGGCAGGGCTACCAACCTCCAGATCTGGTACTAGACCAGGCTGCCCAGGGTGCCACTGAACCTGGTCTTGAGCACCTCCAAGGATGGAGTATCCACAACCTCTTTGGGCAGCCTGTTCCAGCATCTCACCACACTCTCTGTGAAGAACTTCCCTCACAGTATCTCATTCATTAGCTGCTTTTAGCACATTCCTAGTTTAATGATGCTCATTCCACTTTACATTTTCTTTGGAATCTGATGTGCTTTCCCTTTAAATAGAATAGTATCTTCCCTCTTTATTCCTCCATTTGTTACTTTAATACTGAGGCTTCCAGCAAAAGCAAATGGCTAATTTAGTAAGATAGTGTTGCATTAAGGATGCTAAGCAAAGCTATGAGCATGTGTTGACTTTGGTTCTATTTTAAGAAACAAAACACTTGAATTATGAATAATTGAAGGGCAGTATGAACTGGTTACATGTATATATACTTGTATATACACTGTGCTAAGCTTTGAACTGGAAAATATGAAAAAGCACTCTACTTTTAAATAAACAAACAAACAAACAAACAAATAAATAAATAAAGCCTACAGAAATAAAACACCCCAAAACAGAACACCACCAATTCTACTCAAAAATTAACAGAACAACAAAAAAAGGGGAGCGTTTTTAATGTGTTTGCGCTACTTAGCCATCATATTATGACACTATAGAAAGTTCTACCCTGAAGCATAACAATTGCTTGGAAGACCTTGAGCTATGTGAGATATTCACAAGCACACAGTGAATTTCAGTCATGTTTTGTTGCCACTCTTCTCTCGGATTCTGACACTTTCCCAGGTTGTTGGGATGAAGTTATCAGATGTCTGCCCTAAGATCTCTAACTAATGGTCACTTAGGGCGTTTCACTAGCTTGTTTTAATTAGGTTTCCTAGTTAAAATTTTGGTGGTTGTTCTGGCTGAGATTAAGATGTCTCTTCAATAACAAATTTCAGTATCTGAAAAACATCAATTTTGCCTAAAAATTGTACAAAAATTAATTTATTCTTCATTATTTTCTTTCTGGAAAATTGACTCCATGAAGTGTTCACAACTCCCCTCCTTTCCTCCTGCCACCTCCCAGCTATATATTTTGCATATAGTGACAGCAGTATGTCTAGCAGGAGGACTCTTTTTCAGGGAGCTCATTTGGCATCTGTCTGGACTTTCTAGCACGCTCCTGTAAGTGGGTCCTTGGTTGCTGTATGCTGTGAAACTGCTGGCTAGAAACCTTATGTAAGTTTGTGTATACATCATAGCAGGTTTCAGAGCTTCATAATTTATGCTTTTGATTAATTCAGCCTTGACAGCAGTCTGTTACCCTGCAGGCATAAAGGCGTAGAGGCAATATCCTTCTGACACCTTCAGTAGTCACTTGACTTTGCTGAGAGGAAGGAATATGAGCATAAGTGCCCACCCAAAATTGGCAAAAACCAGCCTGTATGCACGAGACAGTGTGCCTAAGGATTTCTGACTCCTGTTTAAGGTTGTTCTCCAACTGACATCTGTTAGTATAAATATGAAGTAATTTAGAGAAGATCTTGATCTTGCATTTTACAGAAAGGAAAATTTTGCACATCAGTAACAAGTGTTATGGAAACATTGCTTTCAAAATCTGATAAGCCAATATACAGTGTATATTGAAAGTCTGATATCTAGTCTCAGTTTCCTAGATCTGCTACCAGTTCCTAAATGAACCTGGCAAACTACGTTTTCTGTGCCTCACTGTCAATTTTTCATTTTTTTATTCTCATATATTTACTGCTTGATAAAGACAATAGTGACAGATACTGATGATATATATATTCTTTCCTGGTTATGGTGAACTCTATTGTGAAATGGCACCTCCAGATGTTGCTCAGGAACCTTGGTGGGATTACAGTCTAAACATCATATTGCATTTGTTTCCAGAATTTAAGAGCTCCACATGCAGGAGTTCACATAATAAGTAAAAGTTACTTCTTTTTCTGGCTCAAGAAAAGCCTCACAGGAGAGGTGTTCCATCCCATGGATCACCTTTGTGGCCCTTCTCCGGATGTGCTCCAACAGGTCCTTGTCCCTCCAGTGCTGAGGACTCCACATGTGAACACATTGCACCAGGTGAGGCCTCAGCAGCACTGCAGAGGGGCAGGATCACCTCCCTCGACCTGCTGGTCACACATCTTTTGATGCAGCCCAGGGTACGGTTGGCTTTCTGGGCTGTGAGGGCACATTGCTGGCTCATGTCCAGCTTGCCATCCACCAGTACCCTCAAGTTTGACAGAACTCTGCTCAATTATAGTAATGATAAAAAAAAATAAAAATGCAGTGCTTTGTAAAAAAACATAATGAGCATATCCTTCCAATTGACTTCTATGCAGCAGAGTCCTAGTGTTTCCTGTTTTCTTGTTACGCCTCATTGAGCTATGAACTGTTAGATTATGAAATGTGCATTCAAACAATTAACAGTACTAAAAAATACAGTTCCTGATTGTAAAGTCTCCTCTTTGAATTCTGACTCATATTATATGTGCTAGTCAGACTAAAGGGAGAATCTGTGAGAAAAGATCACAATCAAAATCATGTAATGTCAAAAGGGAGGAGCTCTACCACAATAAAGTTTTCTAGATATAAGTTATATAAATCTGTTTTTACTTCCTAAAGCAGCACAGTAATTTCTCTTCATTAAAAAGTTGCATAATGATGCAAAATTTTATTATAGAAGTCTTTACAACGTATAACATGTACAAAATGCAGCAAACCAAGAGCTGAGAGGGCTGTCATCAGCAGCACAGAGCCTGGTTGGAGGCCTGTAATTAGCAATGTTCCCCAGGTGTTAGTGTTGGGTCCGATCTTGTTTAACATGTTAACATGGAGGGCTGGGCAGGGAGAATCCTGATGAGATTTAATAAGAACAGGTATAGAGTCTCACACCTGGGGAGGAATAGCCACATGCATCAGTGCAGACTTTGGGCTGACCAACTGGAGAGGAGCTCTGTGGGAAAGGACCGGAGTGTTCTGGTGAATGACTGGTGGCCGTGAGCCAGCAGTGTGCTTTTGTAGCCAGGAAGGGCAATGATATCCTGGGATTCATTAAAAAGAGCATGGCCAGCAGGTCAATTCACCCTGGTATGGTGATGTCATATTGGCAGTACTACGTCCAGTTCTGGGCTCCTAAGTAGAAAAAAATGTCAGGGATCTCCTAGAAGGAGTCCAGCAGTGGGACGCAAAGATGAAGCATCTCTCTTATGAGGAAAGACTGAGGAACCTGGATCTGTTCAGCCTGAGGAAAATAAGACTGAATGGAAATGTGATTTGTAAATATCTAAAGGGAGGTAAGAGGGAAATGGAGGAGGCCATGTTCTTAGTGGTGTGTAGTGGTAGGACAAGGAGCAGTGGTCTAAACTTTGTATGGAACTTTGGGAGTTCCATACAAACATGCAGAAGAACTTATTTACAGTAAGAGTGACAGTGCACTGGAACAGATTGCCCAGAGAAGTTATGGAGTCTCCTTCTATGGAGATATTCATGACCCATCTGGGCACTTCCTTGTGTGACATATTAGGGTACCTGCTTTAGCAGGGAAATTGAAATCAATGATCTCTTTATGGCCCTTCCAACTCCTGCAATTCTGTGATTCTGTGATTCTGTGTCTGCACTGCTTTTGGATAATGCAGGTCTCCCTCAGTCAGAATGATTGCAATTTCATTTATGGTTGCCAGAAATACTTGTGTATATAAACTCTAAAAAGGTAGTGACATTAGGATTATTTTAACACCATCTCAGAAGATAATTGATATTTTTGCACATGTTAGAAAGAGTTTCAGTTGTTTCAGTTTTGTTTTTGTTTTTTATCTTTGACATACTTTATATTTTAATCCAAAGAAAAAAAAAGTCGTCATATTATCAGAACACATGACTTTATTTCTGGCTTTAAAGGGTATGATACTCTTAAACATTCTCTAGCGCAGTATTAAATTTGCAGTGTTAACATAAAAATGAAAAGCCAACACGAACATGCACTCTATTATGGTCAATGTGTGCTTGCTTGTGATTATGTTTCAACGCTTTCACTAACTTTTCATTTAGCTCAATTAAAGGTAATGTTGCTTTTGTGTGTGTGTGTGTGTGTGAAAGCAATAATATACAGTTAGTTTCTCTTTAAAAAACAAGCAAATAAAAAAACCCAACAAAATAACACACAGAGCAATTCTCGTTTGTTTGTTAAGAAAGAGTTCTAATAATGTGTGAAAATTTTCCCAAAATTTCCTCTCAATTAAAAGAATTAATGGAGCTGAAACAAGAGAACAATATTTCTAAAAGCTTCAACATGCATTTACCATTTTCAGATTTAAAGAGTGTACCTTTATCTTCAAGTAAGGCATTAATGTAATAGCAATCAAAAGAAAATAAATGCCAAGATCACTATTAAAAAAATAAATAAAAAATAAATATAGTCTACCACAGGCGTTTCTGCAGGATGGTTACTGTATAACAAGCTAATGCAGGGTAAGATATTTTAGCATGGCCCTATTTGAAATAGTATGGAAACCATATTCCTTTAGGGACTGAAGTATATCCAGCTGCATCTCTAAGGTCATCCACTGTAGACAGCAACTTGTGGAATGCATTTTGTTTAAAAAAAAAACAACACGTATAATTATGTATTTACGATTTTGTATTTAAGAAGCATTAAATCTATTTATAATATGTATTTGAGAACATTTGTAAAGAAAACTTTCTGAAAAATCAACTTCATGCCTGAGCTGTATAATGAACTCCAGTTTGGTTACATGCAATTGCACAGTTGCCTAGGATCAAAACCCAATTGCCCTGAGGACAAATCTTTCAAAAGAACATTGGAGCTGAAAGACAAGAGGAGAAAAAAGAATTGCGGGTCCTGTCCACCTTCCCTGAACCATATGTTTACTTCAACAATGACTCCATGGTCCTCAGCAGAAACAGATGCCTACGCCCTTTCAGAGTGGTAGTGGGATTTTGATACTGTAAGTGCTCAATCTGTTACTCAGAGCCACCTCAAACTCTTCATGAGAAACTCCAGAGAAAAGCACGATTTAGCTTTGCCCTGTAATGCCTGAGGCATCCGAAGCTCGCTAGTGTGGTTCCTCTGCAGCTTTTCTTCTCCTGAGACTGTCAGCCATGCTTTTCAGTCCTTTGGGGTGTTTGGTAGGGTCACATTGAATTTCAGCTTTGTTAAAATGAGATATTCAGCCACTTGCAGGAAAGCAGGGTTCATCATACCTAATGGTTTCTTGGGAAGACAAATGCCATCACTCCCAACACTTCCTCCTTCATACTCCTGGACCCCAGCTTTTATTGCTGAGCACGACACCATGGGATATCTCTTTGGTCATTTGGGTAATAAAGAATAAATGTAGTAAGAATTCTAAAAAAGAAGAGGGAAACTTTCTCACAGGATGTGAGTTTGACACAGAGGACTGTACAGAAAGTTATTAGGTAACTGTTGTCTGCTTGGGACTGCTACTTTAACCAGTTCTGTACTTGATTTTAAAGGCAGCCATAGCATATAGTGGGTTTAAAAATTAAATTGAGTCTCAGAAAAGACTGCTCAATTAAAGAATAAGCATATATTACTCCAGACAAGCCCAAAAGACTGCATAAAGCAACAAGTAATTTACAGACAAAGTACAAACCATTGCACAACTTACAATGAAATTATGAGTTTATTGCACGTTGAATGATACAAGCCTGCATTCTATTCCACACTGTAACCCAGAGATTGTTCATCTTCTCCCTTGTTCCATATATAAAACATCTATAAAAAGAAATACTAAACAGATCTTGGTGGAAAGGCTAATTTGTGTAAACTTATGTATTTACTCTCAGCTAATGTGATGGAGCGATACAATAAGGTGAGGACCAGCAGTGATGTAGGAAAGTATGCTAGTCTTCTGATACAGATGTCATGAACAAGAAAACATTATTGGATTGTTGAATTATGAGTTTACATTTTTTTTCTTCTTTTTTTTTAGGCCTGAATCTCTATGAATACATAGGCAAAGAACTGACTTTTATTTTTAGTGAAGGTGGCTTTAAAGATTGGGCTTTTTTTTTCTTTTTTTTCCTCATATAGGAATATGACTGTGTGTAGAGACCATGTAAGAACGTTGCAAAATTTACTCTTTGTCATGCCCCAGATAGACGTAGATGTACACATTAATCAAAGCAAATGGACGGGTATCATTCTGTAGCCACACAGTACAGCTAATCCTGAAAAACTGTACAACTTCTCTGCACCCTGCTTTCTTTTCCCTTTTTCTAGTTGCAGACTCCATTTGGTCACTCCATACAGACCTTTTGGCTCTGAATGACTTCCCAATTGAGATTTCACTTAAAAATTCCATTTTTGTCATTGCCACTAGAGGGATCTGTGCAGTTGCTCTCCCCTCATGTTCTCTTCCACTCTCGTCCTTTATTCCTGGGTGAAAAGCCAGAGAAATCTTATCTCACTATGGCTTTATTTTTTAATTCTTTTGTTAGATGCTTTCTTGAACATCATAATGTATTTTATTTATAATTTTTGTATTTTAGCTTATAAACATTAGAGCTAACTGATACCTCTTCATTAATGATTTATCCTTGATTTATGCCTGTGGTATCTCAGATTCCCATACAAACAGGATCCAGGGCTACTTGCTCTCTGAAGTTCAACAAAACTGCCAGAATTCTTGCTATAATTTAGTCCTCTCATTACTCAATTGCCTGTAAGTTGGTTAAGTATAGAATAAATTTGAAAAATGCACACGTAAATGCACATATGAATTTAATTTAAAATTACATTGTTTCTTTTTTTAAAAAAATTATTTACTTATAACCTGGGCCAAAAAGCTCAAAATTGCTTTTCAATTAACTTTTCAGATGTGATGGAAAAAGGTGAGTTCTGAATAGACAGAGATCATAAAGTGAAGCTTGGCATTTTCATCCTCTGCTACACCACACAAGGAAGAGTTTGCATAAGGATGCTTTTTTCTTTCTCTTTCTCTTTCTCTCTTTTCCTTTTTTTTTTTTTTTTAATTTGTATTTTCCTTTTCTTTTTCTCTCTTTTTCTTTTTTTCTTTTTCTTTTTCTTTTTTTCTCTTTCTCTTTTTCCTTTTGCAATTTAATCAGAGGAGAGCATGAGAAAAACTAAAATATTACTAAAATTGTTTAAAAAACATCAGGAAATACTTCAGCTGTCACTGTTAAATTGCTTGGATTGGTCAAGAAAACTAGTAAGAGCACAACACGTTCTACATTTTCTTCTTTGAAACTTCTTGTAGGTCAGTAGTGACTGAAAATAATTACATTTGATTGTAGCCTCAGTCCAGTTCCTAGTGGACAAGTGTCCATGTCACAAAATCCACCATTGCAATTGGCAATAGTTGGCAGGCTCAGCAGAGAAGCCAAGGATTGAACGGGCATGGAAATTAAACTATTCTCCTGCCCCTAATTGTGGTCTTTTCAAGTCATCTTTGAGAAACATTGTTTAGGAAAAGTTGCACAGCTGTTGGCAGTGCTGAACATGTCATGTGGATAAACATAGAATTTCCATTTCCAATGTCTTAATCTGGCACATTCTGTAGACTTAAAAGTCACACAAGCAGGGGCAAAAAACCTTATTTTTTTTCCTCATTACAAAATTATTATTTTATTTATTTTTCTTAAAATAAAACCTGTAATTCTTTCCTTCTTCAAATGTATTAATTAAGGAAATGGAATTTATTATTTGCGTGAATCCTGTGTTATTGTCTCTGGTCACTTAGTATTTTGGTAGAAAAATGGTTACTTTCCTTAACTGAGTTACTTGAGTATGGATTACTTTGTTTAAATATGGCTATGGTGATCTATCTGTTTTGCTGGAACACTTATGCTCGAAGACATCTGTTCCAGTGTTTCACCACCCTCACTGTAAAAGACTTTTTCCTTTCGTCCAAACTAAATCTATCCTTTTTGGTTTGCTTTTTTTTTTTTTTTTTTTTTTTTTTTGGAAGGAATAGGGCAATGATGGGAAGATGAACATCAGTTAGAGATAACTGTAAAATAAGTCCCTAAATCCCCTTAAAAGAATCACTGACTTCATACTTCAGCTTTACCCGAGATTAACATTTTGGTGACAGAAAGGATCAGATAGTTCAGGTTCCTGTGCTCTAGATCAAGAGGCAAATTTCATCATTTCATTCATTTCAATTTAGTGAGTACTGTTGGTGATAGGTGGATGGTTGGGCTGGATGATCTTGAAGGTCTTTTCCAACCTTGGTGATTCTGTGATTCTGTGATCAATGGCTGTGTTTTTACTTATGCATTCTTCAACGATGCCTTAAAGCTATAGGTACATCCTGAAATGCATTTTGCTTTATCTTTTGCAAATTCAAGTTTTGGAAAAGCGGAAAGGGAAGACAAAAGGCATGAAGTTGGGTCTTTGACCGTGGGATTGCAGTGTCTGCTTTTCAGTCCTTTCTTCATCATATCAAATTCAGAGTTGGAAATTTGTGACAGTTTTAAATGTCTTTTTAGTATATTTAGAAATTCACTTCTCTTTGGATAAGGCCTTTTTTTTTTTTTCCCCTGTAATTTTCTTCAAATCTATGATTAGATAATCATCTATTTGACTCATTAGTTTGAGGGCACAGATGGAGTATGGCTACAGGATGAAGGTTAATGCACAGGGGTGCTGGGAAAACACAGGGGCTAAGTTTGCAGTCTGGAATGAGACTGTCAGTAGAAATCAATCTGGACACTTTCTGTGCTGTTTTTCTACAGCAATACTGCCAAATCTTTCTTTGCAATGTCTTTGTAAACTTTGTTATTTATATCTTTTAGTGACGTATTTCCTTACTCCACCTAAAGAACTTAATTTTGTTCAGTTTCACGATATTTGCCATAGTAATTATATCAATGCTCTGAAGATTGGTCAATGAACCCCAGTACACCCAGCATATTTACCCTTGGCACTAAGAAGTGTGCAATCACTACTCTGCTCCAGAAAATTTTTCTTTTTTGGCTATTTTTTAATGCCCACCTGAGAGCATTCATATTGGTCTAATGCCTTGCTTGTTTATAACAGAATAATTAAATTTATAATCAGTGCTTTTAATGATACATTACTATATCAAGAATTCTGCAAGGAACTTGCTAGTGGAACCAACTTCTAATTGAAAACAAGCTTCTCAGTGTTTGTGACATAGAAGCCTGAAGCAAAATACCAAATGAAAATAGTTTAGGAGTTGTTTTTCTTTTTAAAAATATGTATGTTTGTTGCTTCCTTTTAGATACAAAATGTAGAAATAGCTGGCACATGACTGCTTAGATTCCTATGTGGTCTTAAAAGAAAGTTGTCTAAGATAAACAATCAGAGAGATTTTTTCAAAGCCTACCTGGTTAATTCTACAGATCTTTAAAGGCAGTACCACCATGCCTCTGTGAGTTTTCAGTTCACCCTGTTTTCGGTGCCCATGTTCACTTTTACCACTGAGGTGGACCCCACCCCAGAGAATGGTAAAGACACTTTAATTATCTGCAATTCAACAGTAAATTCCTAAGAGATTGATTCTTCTGCAAGGTCCCCAACATGCTGCAGCTAGCCTACTGCAGCACATCCAGGGAACTTAAGGCATGTAGGAGCTACATTTCTCTAGGGAACACGTGAATGAGCCACATTTCTTCCAATCAAATGAACTGGCCTGATGTTTTCATTGAGGGCATATAAATTAGATACCCAAGTAGATTATTTGGTGTTAAATCACATAGTTGTTTTAGTTTGATGTGATTGAATATTGATACCTTTCTTTGTGATACCTACATTTGCTTTATTTTTTTTTCTCTTTGCTCCTTCAATTCATTATATATCCCTGGGTGATTAAAAATCATGCTCTGATACACAGAGTTTGTTGAGTCCTAGTACTGTGGGGTTTGGTGGTATGAGGATGGGGTGGTTGGTGGTTTTTGTTTTGTTATGCTTTGTTTTGCTTTTATTTTTCATCTCATTCTGTCTTTTCTGAAGTCTTTCTGAGAATTTTTTGAGAAGCACAAATTTTAAATCGAAAAAAAGAAATAATATATATACTTATGTTCAAATCTGAGAGCTAGACATAGGTTTACATGAAGAGGATGATATAAGCATAAAAACAAATATCTCTTCTTCATACAAAAAAAAAAGAGGTAACCAGCAGAGCAAAAGAGGTCATTGTCCCCTTCTATTCTTAATCTCATTATGCCTCATCTGGAATACTGCATCAAAGTCTGGGGCCCTCAGCACAAGAAAGGTGCAGAACTGTAGGAGCAGATCCAGAAGAGGGCCATGAAAATGATGAGAGGGCTAGAGAACCTCTCCTGTGAAGAAAGGTTGAAGAAGTTGGGCTTGTTCTAGACAAGAGAAGTCTCCGAGGATACATCATTGTGGCCGTCCAATACTTATAATAATCTTATAATCAGGAGGAAGGCAGACTTTTTACACGGTCTGATAGTGGTATAACAACAGAGAATGGTTTTAATCTAAAAGAGGGGAGACTTAGATTAGATGTTAGGGAGATATTTTTCCCTCAGGGGATGATGAGGTGCTGGAACAGGCTGCCAAGAGAAGCTATGGTAGCTCCATCCCTAGAGGTTTTCAAGGCCAGGTTGGATGGGGATATGGGCAATCAAGCGGGTTGCAACTCTGCCCATGGTGGGGGAATTGGAACTGAATTATCATTAAGATGCCTTCCAATCTAAGCCATTCCATGATTCTATGATTGTATACGATCCTTGTGTTAGCTGTAGTTTTCCAGATGTTTTCCTGACTTTCCTTGATGTCTATGGCTTGAGATGGTTTTCAGATCTATGACCTGTACCCATCATAGCTCAAAGTTTATGATGTCTATCAGCAATTTTGAAATTGCTTAAAATTCTAACATTGTATCAAATTTTCTTGAAGGAGTACTGATTTTGAAGGTTAAAACTTTGGAAGTCCTGCAGTAGAAAGATAATTATCTGAGCAGGTTGGCAACACAACTGAAATTTCTCACATAACTATATCTGTCTGATATTGGCTGAATGAGGTACTGAGCTGAGAGTACAAATACAATTATTTTTGGGCACATATATGTGTCATAAAATACTTGATGCTAATCATCTTTTTTTTTATGAAGAGCCCCACAACGTACTTTTCCACTCCTAATTTTCAGCATTTCTTGCCTTGGGCTCAACTAGACCATATCTGATATTTTTTTTCATGAATGAGATAAACATGTTATTAGATTCTAAGGTCTAAGGCTTTATTGACCTCCTGTTCTTCATCTGAAAAAGCCAGGCGATTAATGATATAACATATTCCTCTCTTTTCTTTTGTCTGATGTTGCCTTGAGAATTGTCTGCACACAATTGAATTTCTAAAGGATCCATTAAGACAGAATTCTGCCTCCCTCCAAGTTGATATTTCAGTGAAACTGCTCAGTGAGACTAGATATAGAGTTTTCTAAACTTTTAGGATAGAAATTAACATTTATTTTCTGATTCACATTTTGTAGAACCCTGTATTTATTTAGAATGCTAGCAAAGGGAAGAGCATATTACTTGATCATTTGCAAGGGGTTGTTGACATTTTATGTACTATATGTCACTTGCATATACTGGACACACATTCAGGGTTTTTCCTACTTCAGATGTAGGAGAAAGTGTTGCATCTCAAAAATTGCTATATGCTCTGTATCTGAGAAAACTGATGATTCTCTAAATCCTTATGAAGATATTGCTGACAAATGACAGCAATTTAATTTGTAACCTATAAACACATGTATTGCACAGTGCAAATACTTTTGCCTTTTATATCTTCTTATCCATTTGTTTCTTAATTTTTTTTGAAAGTTCAGTGGTAGTATTACAATTAAGTTTTCTAAGAAAATGTAAACATTGAATGTTAAATATTTATTCCTCATTATTGAAGAAATCTGTGTTTGCTGATTTAATTTGAATCTATTCTACAGAATTTTTTACAGACTACCTATAACAAAACAGACTAAATCTTCGAGAAAAGAAATGAATATTCAAAATATTTTGATGGGAGATCACTCCAACTACTTATGGATATTTATCAATATAATAGAAAAAATATTTACAGCCTCTAAAAAAAATAATAGAATATATCCCTCCTGTAATAAAGGGATTCAAAAATGAAAGATACATCTCAAATTATCCAAGGAATTCGAAAAAGCCCTTTTTGACTCTAATTTTATTATTTCAACAGTTAAAACATTGAAATGATATATGACTGACAAATTCTTAGTTAAATGGAGGATATTTGCTAGGCTTGCTAATAATTTCAAAAATTACTCCGTATTGTCTTTCTTCACAAAGCATAACAAAGATTAGAAAAGCAACTGACTTCTTCAGTAAGTCATTTTGAAGGCACTTGCATAATAGAAGTTTGTGTCAGCAAAATAAGATTAGTGGGGAACAATGATAAGGAACCTGTGTTTGTCTAAGGTTCCTGAATCTTGGTCCTGTGGATTGACCAAGTCATAAGGAGACCAAGTCATCCACAAGTCCTTTGTAATATTTCTGAATACCTTGAGTGCCATGAAAACTATCATGAAGTCAGCCAACTGCCTAATTTTGTGATCATCAGCTTTTCAGTGTCATTTACTCTGTAGCTTCTTTGATGGAGTTTCTGCAGACTGTGATGATTTGCAGCTCCACTGTGATGTTTATGGTCTCAATAAAGGAAAGGTTCTAAAAAGATTATGGGCACTGAAAAAGGAAATACAACCTTTTCTGCAGGAGTACAGAGAAGAATAGACTAAACATTTTTGGAATTTCTTGCCTGCCACAAACAGATGATGATTCCCCATAGACATTCTTACTCATTTTATACCCTCAACAAAAATTTTTAGGGCTTGAATAAAAATTTCAGATATATAACAAGCCATCTTCTCTTTACACAAGAAGTTTGATGCTTTGTGGCAAGATCTTGGAAGACATGGTATGTCTTATTTTGAAACTTTAAAGAGCAGCAGGACATAATTGTAACTGATATTTAGACCTAACTTTCCCCAAAGCTATCAGTAGACTGATAAGAGCACACTTCAGCCAATCCTTTACTCCACTCATGATCTTTATGTGATCTTTGTCTGGTGTTGCAGCTGGATAGATTTGGAGAGAACTTAAAAATATGCTGCTGAAGATGCAGGTTTTTTTGTTTGTTTGTTTTTGGTTTTTTGCCTTTTTCCAGGTAACTTGGAATTTAAATTGTAGACTTCAGTAGCAGTGTGACTATGTAAATTTCTCACACTCCACTTCGGAATTTTTTGTGTATTTTACTGAAAAAAAAAATACTTCTGAGGCTTAATTAGTCAAAGCAGATATGGGAGACTGCAACTACTAGATTTATTTCCTACATCATCAAAATTTATGCTAGCACAGTTCCATTATGCTGTACTTCTACTATGCTGTTTCATGAAGGAGGAAAATCTCAGTTTTGACTTTCCTTCTCCCTGATCCTGATTAGGTGGAGTAAAAGCTACCTTTAGTAGTGAATTGAATTTTTGTGGAGTATTATCTACCACAAGCTGTGTTTTTGCAGGGCTTCATTTCTGTATAAACTAATATAAACTAAAGTTTATAAACTAAACGAATTAGGTTATTTTTATGAGTTGCTGTGGTGTGAACTGCTGACATAGTGGACCTGAAGAGCATATGAATGTTTTCTTGAAAGACTGTGCCTATTTTAAAGGTTTTAAATACAAGTTTCTCTGTGATCCTCTCCTCTCAAATCAAATTTAGCAGAAGCATGTAGAGGAGAGGCTTCTTAAGTCTACCTTTTCAATGTGTAGAGCTGCCATGCTATCCATTTTCACTTATATCCAATAGGCCTGAGGTATTCCTGCACTTGCAACCCAGGTGCCCAAGAAAGCCAGTGATGTTCTGGTCAGCAGGACCTGGGAAGTGATTATACCCTCGTATGCGGCACTGGTGCAATAGCACCTCAAGTATTGTGTTCAGATTTGGGCCTTCACTGCCAGAATAATATTGAGTTACTTGAGTGTGTCAGAAAAGTGTAACAAAGCTAGTGAAGGAACTGGACATATACAGAGTGGCTAGGGGGTTGTTTAGTCTGGAAAAGAAAAAGGCTCTCATCCTGATGGGAGATTTCAACCACCCAAATACCTGTGGGGAAAACAACATGGTAAGCTGCAAGCAACCCAAGAAACTCCTGGAGACCATTGATAATGGTGATAATTTTCTGGTTCAAGTGTTGGACAGACAGACCACAGGTGAAGTATTAATAGTACTCATCAATGAGGAGGATATCATTAAAGACATTAAGACTGGAGGCAGCACAGAAACCATGTTGAGTTCATGATCTTGTGGAATGTGGGCCTGGCAGAGACTGGAGTCAGGACACTGAGCTTCAGAGCAAACTTCAGGCTATTTAAGGGTACTGATAGATGAAATCTGCTGGGAAGCTGTCCTTAGAGACAAAGGAGTGGAGCAAAGCTGTCTACTCTTTAAGGATGTCCTTTTGAGAGTGTAAGAGTTCTCCATCCCTCAGAACAAGAAAGCAGATCAAGGAAACAAGAAAGTACCATGGCTTGGTATGGATCTGCTGGTCAAGAAAGAAGAAAAAGAAGAGCACGTCCAGGCAGTGGAAAAAAGGACGTGTCACCTGTTAAGAATACAAAGATGCTGTTCACACATGTAAGATGGGATTAGGAAAGCCGAAACACAGGTGGAACTGAACTTGGTGAGGGATGATAAAAACAACAAGAAGGAGTTCTACAGGTACATTGGTCAGAAGAGACGGGCCAAAGAGGACATATCTCCTCCGATAAATGAGAAAGGCAAACTGTCTACAACAGATATGGAGAAGGCTGAGGTCCTAAATGGGTCCTTTGCCTCAGCTTTCATTGGCAGCCAGGATTCTCATATATTTCACATTCCCGATCCTCTTGGTGGGAAGTGGGGGAGAAGCCCCCCCAGCCCCCCCACTGAAAAGGCAGAACAAATCTGAGACTGCCTTATGTGGTCTGAATGTGTACAAATCTATGGGGTTGGATGACATGCATCCCAGAGTCCTAGAGGAGCTATCTGATGTGGTTGCTGAGCCACTCTCCATTGTGTTTGACAATACATGGCTGTCAGGGAAAGTTCCTGGTGACTGGAAAAAAGGAAACATCACTCCCATTTATAAGACAGAAAGGAAGGAGGACCCAGGTAAATATAGACTGGTAATCCTCACCTCTGTGCCTGGGAAGATCACAGAACAGATCTTCCTGGATGATGTGTTAAGGCACATGAGGGACAAGCAGGTGATCTGAGACAGACAGCACAACTTCCTCGAGGGAAGGTGGTGCCTAACCAATCTAGTGGCTTTCTATAATGGAGTAATGGCACCAGTGGACAAAGGAAAAGCAACTGATATCATCTACCTTGAATTCTACTAGGCCTTTCATAGTACTCCACAACATTCTCATCTCTAAATTGGAGAGATGGATTTGAAGGCTGGATTATTTGGTGAACAAGAAATTCATTGGAAGATCACAGCCAGAGGGTGATGGTTAATGGCTCTATACATAGGTGAAGGCTAGTGATGAGCAGATCTCTCAGGGATCTGTCTTTGGACATCTCTCACATCTTTATCAATGACATAGAAATCATTGCATCCTCTGCAAGTTTTCTGATGACATCAAACTGTGGGGTGTGGTCAACATAACAGAGGGACAGGATGCCATGCAGAGAGGCTTAGACAGGCTGGAGCAGTGGGCTGAGGTGAAACTCATGAGGTTCAATAAATCCAAATCTAAGGTCTTGCACCTGGGTTGAGAGAACCCTCACTACCAAGACAAGCTGGGGGATGAAAGGACTGACTGCAGCCCTGACAAAAAAGACCTGCGGGTACTGGTGGATTGCAAGCTGGACATTAGCCAGCAATGTACCCTCACAGCCCAGAAAGCCATCTGTATCCTAGACTGCAACAAAAGAAGCAAGGCCAGCAGGTTGAGGTGGGTGATCCTGCCCCTCTACTCTCACTGGTGAGACCTCACGTGGAGTACTGTGTCTAGAGGTGGAATCCTCAGTGCAGGAGAGACACAGACTTGTTGGTGTGCATCCAGAGGAGGGCCATAAGGGTGATCCATCTTTTGATTTCATCAAAAGGTGGGCCCATATAAACCTAGTGGCGTTCAACAAAGCAAAGTACGAGAGAGACCTCATTACAACAATTCCATATTTGAAGGGAGTTTATAAACATAAGGGAAATCAAGTTTTTACACGGGTAGATAGTGATAGGACAAGGGGGCATGGTTCAAAACTAAAAGAGTGGATGAGATGCCAAGGGGAAGTTTTTCACTGAGAGGGTGGTGGAGTACTGGAATAGGTTTCTTAGAGAGGTCATGGATGCCCTGTCCCTGGAAGTGTTCAAAGTCAGGCTGTATGGAACAATTTCATCTAGTACATGATCTAGTGGTTGGCAATCTTGCCTGCAGCATGGGGATTGGAACTTGACAATCCTTAGGGTCCCTTCCAACCCATGCCATCTCATGATTCTAAGAGGAAGCTGAGGGAAGACCTCATTATTCTTGTCAGCTGCCTGAAGGGAGATTGCCACAAAGAGGGTTTAGTTTCTCAGGTGACAAGCTGAATACAAGGAGATAGTCTCAAGCTGTGCCAGGAAAATCTTAGATTGGACATTAGGAAGAATTTCTTCACCAAGTGGGCAGTTAAGCATTAGAATGGACTCCAGGTAAGTGGAGTCCCCATCCCTTGAGGTATTCAAAAGACCAGTGGACATGGCACTGGGGAGAGTGGTTTAATGATAGGACTCAGTAGGCCAGGTTGACAGTTTAAGTTGAAGGTCTTGAAGATCTTTTCCAAACTAGATGATTCTGTGATGTTTTTGATTCTTTTTAATTGAAACTTGATTTTGGTTCAATATCATAATTATTTTGTTGTCATGATCTTAACCATCTGTATTCATACGCTTATCATTAGTTAATGTTGTGAAACAAATACAGTGTCTTTAATAATTCTTTTATGCTATTAACATCAATGTGCAGCCTTTATTCTATTTTTTCCTTATGTTTTTATTGCTTAAAAAAAAAAATCTTTGTGTATTTGCAGTGTAGGAGATTGTGTTAATATAGTATCACTGTACTTGACATTAAAGGACACAAGTCCATTAGGAAAATGCTGCATCACGACTAGAGATTGTGGCACAGTGATGTAATGTCATATGAACCAGGATAATGTCAGACCTGTCATGCTGTTTCTGGTTTCTGCAGTTCTACTGTTTGTTTAAACCATAAGGTTTAATCTCATGTTAATGACTACGAAGGATACACTTAATTGACATCCTAGAAACACAATGTGCACATTTTAAATAGGATGATTACTGGGGAGCACTTTCCCATCAGTACATGTCAGTTAGATATGTGGCACACCTCGCTTTTTGAACCGACACACTTGCAGAATCACTTCTCCAGTACTCTTTGTTGGCTAATTGGCATGTGAACTGCTGGTTAGCAAACAGGTAGCAACAGTGGAAGCCTGTGTGTGTGTCTGCTAGTGTACATGCTTTATGCGTGCACTTTACTTGCCAATGAGTGTTTAGCAGCAGCTTTCTGTGGGAGGAGTTCCTATGGAAACAAAACGGATATCAGTCTCTCCAGCATGTTCATTCCGTTTGCATTAAGTTCAAGTGGTTTAAACTTAAACTCTTAATGATGTCAGTCCCTGTCTCTAGATCTACTCATAGTAGATTATGGCCATGAACAAATACTACTGAAAAATAACGTTATAATCGTTATTATCCCATATTAAACTCCTTCATTTACTGATTCTTTGTCTGGGAACTAATTTAGACAAATTTGATAATGTTTCACTTTAAAATACTATGAACATATAGTTCGTATAAAAATATGTTTGCAGGATTGTAATTTGTAAGGATTGTTAATTTCACCAATCACTTTTCTAACATCACAGAGTAATATTAAATGGGACTCTGCTTTCCTAACTTGAGGTAATCAGAAAGTTCAGATTAAAAAAAAAAAAAAAAAGGCAGCATTTTTCAGTTCATTATAGATAGCAAGAAACAAAATCTTTATTTGTGAACAGAATATTCACTAAGTTATAATAAAGAAAAATAAAAATAAAGACAATAAGTGAAGATAACGATTATTTACACTTGTATATGCATAGTGTGCAAATTTACAGCTATTTTGATGCATTTATTACTATTAATGAAATAAGATAATTGAAATAATTTGTTGTCACATGGTGGTAATATTTCTTCACAGATATTTTCATTATGTACCTGCAGATTGGTATGCATGAGATGATATAAAAACAATTTATTTCAAAATCAAGATGAAAGGTTTGTGTTGTATCAGCAAAAGAATTCTTACTTACCTTTTCCTTTCATTTAGTTAAGCTTAACGGATTGAAGGAGTGTACTGTTTTTTTGTTTGTTTGTTTGTTTGTTTGTTTTTTGTCCAGGAGATTGAATGTGAATCTAGCATGCAGATGGCATGTAATTGCATTTCCTGCATTGTTACTATATGGGTTTCATTACTTTTTCACAGCAATGCTTGGAGATTTAATCACCCAAGGCTAGCATTTGCTGGTAAGATATGTGTATATAGAGGTCTTGCTCAATGGTTATAAAGCTTACCCCTTGCCTTATGCACTTCCTCCATTATTGCTACACCATATGTTCTTTACAAATCCAAACAGAAGAATCATAAGCACAACATTTACCTGGAAACAACAGCAGATTAAACTGAAGTACTTCAGGCAGCTAGAAAATAGCATGGCAATATTTTTCTTGCCTTCTCATCCCAGGCCATTTTTTTTGTGCCTCTCTTGCAGTTATCAAACTGAACTTCTAGAGAGCAAATTAGGGTTATTGTGAATGTACTTGTTCATTCTGACTGCTGGTGAAATGAGCTATGAAATGTGTGAAGTTACAGTCGCTTCATCTCCCCTGATGTTTACACAGGCGAGAAAGATTTTCCCACACTTGTGTGTATCTATGATTTAGCTACAAATGACATTGTACCTTTCTAACATTAACCCCTTAATCTAGTACATTTCTACAAATAACCACCTGTAGTCAATTCTTTATTCATAAGCCTTATCTGTTGTTACAGTATATAATCTGTGAGAATGCCCTAATTTTTATCATTCTCTAAGCCTGTCATCATGGCTGAGACGAGGCTTATCCCTCTGAGCAGATGAGATTAGTCAATCATGTTGAAATCAGAAGAGGGATTATAATGCTTGTAATACACTGAGTCAAATTAAATGCATTTTGTTTGTACATCAGAAGATCTTGTTGCTAAGGCTTTGGTGTCTTCTGCTGGCTATAATAAATTGCCAATAAAACATACGAAGACTGGGCATGAGGACGAGAAGTCAAGCAAAAAGCAGAAACAAAAATCAAAGATATTTATTTTGTTTATGCAGCCTGGTAAACCAAAGGCTTAGCTGCACTGATGTCACCATCATGTTCTAAACAGCGGAGTTTTCACCGAAGGTGCACTCTGAACTAAACTGCACGTTATTCATTTGAATTTAGCTTTGATCGACTGTGAGGGTATCTTTTATACTGAGAAACTTCTTGCCTCTTTGTATTTCTTTTATTGTTTTACAGGAAAATTTGCTTTGTCTTGACTGTTTTGGCAGTACTGATAGTACACACAAATGCTATTTATGGGCTGTGATCCATAAGGAAGGGTACAGAAATATGTCAGAAACACAGCCATAAGATTATGAATCAGCAGGTCAGGTAATTCTTTCTACTACCTCAACTAGTGCTTTCATCAGACCAGAGAGGTACTACATCAAGTGCCATTGTTAGAGAATGAATCCACTCCCCATTAGTAGCCCATTATTTGGATTCCTCTGAATAAATATTCAAAAGCTCAAATATGTATCTCAGCCTTCTCAAGACTGAATCTGAAACAAAGGAATCATGAAACTGAGATGGAAATATCAAGTGAAAAAGGTTAATCAATATTTCAAGCACTTTTGGTTTGGAATCCCATTTGCAGATCTGAAAATAAATATATATATATAATATATATATATATATATACATTATAAAAAATTGTGGAGGAATTATCTGTGTGCATGTGGAAATATTAAGTCTTCTTTTTACCTTAAAGAATAAGAATGGTCTATTACTTAGCTGCTAAGTAGAGACTGGAAGATGTGTTATTTAGTTCAAATATCTGCATTTCATGAAGGACAACTACATCAAATGCTATGAGGAAATTTTACTTCTTCTTGTAGCACTTTGAGACAGCAGATCCAAGCATTTACCTTAAATCGGAGGAAGCAATTGCTAAATTAAAGGAGTCAAAGCTTCTCCCAAGTTTAGAAATCCTTGTATTTTGGGAGGTTCTGGTGGAATGCAATCCCCCGCATGCCAGTTGTAAACAAAAACTCTTAATTATCTGAATCTCTTGGAGCTTATAATGCAATCCCTGTGGAGCTGTATTAAATATGTGAGAGCTATGAGATTTCTGCGTAAAGTAGCTTATGAGCAGCTTGGACCACACAGGTTTGCTTTCATCTCCAAGCTATTTTCCATATGTGAGTTAGGCTGAGCTCTTGACCTGCCACCAGCATAACACCCTAGTTGGTAACTAAATTCATCCCTTCATGTCACTTCTATTTATTTATTTATTTTCTGATAATTGCAATGCGGTAACAAAAAATCTGTCTATTCACAGATTTTTCTTTCAAAAATGCTTCTTTATAAGCTAGTGTGCCTTAGTCTAGAGTACGAAGCCTGTCACCAGAGTGACTCAGCAATATCTAGCCTCAATAAATAAAAATATGGACATTATCAATAGGCTACTGTGCACTTTCATAGAGATTTTGGTTATGAATAAAATGTTTTGTGTTTCTACTCAGAATCTTTGAGTCACACTATTGTACCATATCATACCATATCAGGTTTATTCCTGCAATGGACCTATCTTATCAGAGTCCATGAGATGTAATATATAAAAATTGTTTGAAAAAGTGGTGTTGTCAGCATTTCTGAGGGAGAAGAGAGAATGATAATGTGTAGGAAAAGCTTGAATGAAATGAGGCATTTTCAAACATTCTGAGAACATCATTTTACACGTGCTTTTTAAGAAACTTTTCAGAATACTGTTTTTCCTTAAATGAGACCTGATCCTCAAAGACTCAGGCAAACCTTTAACTTCATACACTGTGAATAAACTTATGGACTTTACAGATATCCCCTTTTTTAGCCTGAGAGGCTAGCCAAATATTGCTGTCTTATTTATTTTTTTCAGTTGGAGGCAGAGCTGTTGATATTTCAGGTACCTCTTTTGCTGTAGTGATGCTTTTCTACAAAGAAAGGGCACAAGAGGAAACAGACTAGAGGCATCAGTTCATGGTGCTGAGATTCAGTTTCGCTAGCACTCCCCTTCATCATGTCTACCTCCTCTTTCTTCAGATCTGCAGATCTTTCTTGCTAATTCCCTATGCTTGTTCACTGCTGCTACTCTGTTCATTCCTCTTAGCTAACTTAGCTTTAAATTATGCTTCATAAATTGACTTTTTTTTTTTTTTGAGTCTTGTTCTTCCTCTCTCTTTTTTCCCCTCTCCCTCCCCCAACAACCACCTATATGTCTTGAATTTAACCAAAATGAAAGACATTTTTGGCATTCATCATATAAAGAGAGATTTTATTTGATACTGAAATTGTTTACACTCCATTAAGGGAAGCAGATACAAAGATAGAAGCATGGGATTTGAGATTCTGATCACTGAAAATAAGAAAACAGCTAAGCTCCTTCTTGCAGGGAAAATATAATGTGCATTTCTGGCCCTTCCTTCCCTCCCCTTCCAAATATATACATATCAAATATATGCATACCCTACAAGTTGTTTTTCATTGCTGTCTCTATATATGTACTGTGCTTCTTCGAAGACCATAAAAAAGATTTCTGTCATTAATCTACAGAGAGTTTACCAGCTTTTGCTGTTTGTTTTCTCTTTTGGAAGTTTATGCAATAAAAGGGTTGCTATAAATAGCACAATATAGGTCGATCATAAAAAATGGATGAAAATAAATTTGTATTAGCCCAGGCATTTATATGAATGTACAATAACCTCTTTGGTTTCATTAGTTCTAATATAGGGATATAAATTTTCACATTTTAGCATGCACATGGTTCATTACCTGAGATCAAGAAGATGATTTATTCCATAACAATTACTAATGCAGTTAAGAACAGTTAAGTTTGTCAAAGAAAAATATACCTTAGTCACATATAAGAACCCATGCACTGGACTATACATGCATGCATATATAATATCTAGCAAGTGCCTAAGTTCTGTCATTATGTTATTTTGAGATTCTTCCCAATTTACTTCCCCAGTACTTAGTTCAGACATGTTTGTAAAGTATTTTAAAGAATCATGAAACTATGTTGCAGTTGAAAAGAAAGGAGATTTCCAAATATTCTAGTCATAGACATAACTTGGAAGGCACAATGTTAAAGTGAAGTGGCTGATAAGACTATCTGGAGACTGACAGACTGCTAGAAAGCACAGAGACAGTGAGCAGTGACATCTCTACTGAATATGGTCTGTAGGATCCAAGAGTGAAAATGTGTGTATTAATCTTGGGGAGTGAGTGACATACAGGTGATAGCAGGTAAAACCTCAACACAAAAATCTCGCTCTCCTAAATCCTTCCATTCTCCTCTACTTTTCTCAGGGAAAAGAAAACGAAAAAAGAAAAAAATATTTTTATTAGTAAATGGCCTTTTTATAAAGATTTGCTGTCGCTGTTGGTTTTACTTGTTTCATGGCCTTGACCTAGACAAGAAGTATTTCACACTGATGTTTTCTCTCATGTCTTCAGCTCTTATGACAGCTGCTGATTTAATTCACATCCATTTAAAAATGTCATTCCAAGAGGTATGTAGAATTGGCTGTTTTGCCCATCATACTCAATGAACAGATGGCAAATTCCCTGTCCTCCTCATCCCAAGCTCTTTGAAGGCTTTGGCTAGGAGAGCAAGTTGTTCTATCAACTCGGTGAGAAAATAATTTGTTTTTGGCAAAAATTTCTATTTCCTTTCCTGCTGTACTGCAGCATAGCAATATGCTGTGGGGATAAGCTCAGATAGGATGAGATGGGGCAGGATGGGGTTGGATGGGGCAAGATGTGATGGAATGGGATGAATATGTTGTGCTCCATACAGAATATGCACAAGGAGTACTGAGCAGTAGCTTCACTGATGAGTGCTGTGAGGAACAGGGACACAGTAATTTTTTCCCTTCAGTGACTTGGTCAGAAGGAGCTATGAGTCAAAGTAGGGAAAGATGAGCCTCAGGTAGATGAATGTTATCCACTATCTGAGTTGCATTTGATGAGCAAGCTAGATGCAGTGTTAGACTCCAATTCTTTCAAACGAGATGCTTTCTGGTATGCCTGCACAAGAGAATGCTAGTCCATATAAGTAAAACTGAAGAGCTTGGTTGTGAGATCTTTTTGAGCTGCTCTGCGTGATGAGAAGCCCACGTCATGAAGGTCCAATTTAAGTTCAAACATCCTTTTTGTGGTTTGCAATCAATAATCTTGGGCTTAATTTTTTCATACCAATGTGAAAGTTGTATAACATTTAATTTTTCCTCTTGACTCAGGATCATAGAAGAGTCTTTTTGTGACTTTGGTCTCATCTATCTTCTTTTAGGGCGAGAGTTATCCCTGTTTTTAGAATTATTTTTTCAAGTTCTTTATACTGTGCATATTGTTCTTATGACCTTTCTAGCACTGAAAACAAGAATAGAACAGGATCTAGATAAGAGATTTCTGTGGCACAACATTGCTCTTCACTTTTAACATTTTTGGTGTTTCATTTTAACTGGAGACTGTAAAGCACATTAGGTTTTCATAGAATCACAGAATCATAGAATAGTTTGGGCTGGAAGGGACATTTAAGATCACCTAGTTCCAGCCCCCTGCTATAGGCAGGGATACCTCCCATTAGACCGGGTTGCTCAAAGTCCCATCCAGCCTGGCCTTGAATGCTTCCAGGGAGGGGTATTAATAACCTCACTAGGCAACCTGTTCCAGTGTTTCACCACCCTCACAGTAAAGAATTTCTTGCTAATATCTAGTCTAAATCTACCCTCTTCAAGTTTAAAGCCATTTCCCCTTGTCCTGTTGTTACCTGCCCTTATAAAAGGGAATGATCCCTTTTATGCCCATATAAAAGGGAATGTTAAAGGAATGTTCTGTAGGAAGGGAAATCTGAACAGGGTATGTCTACCCAAAGATGGCCACTAAAGGAATGTCTGCAAAGGGTTTGTATAACTCCACAGAGTATCAATACCCATTTCCTCAGCTTTCTCAGATGCTTCTTCATAAATAGACTTTTAACTTAAAGAGGAAAGACTTTGGGGGCGGGGGGGTGGGGGGAGGGGGGAGGAAAGAAAAGAGAAAAGAAAAGAAAAGAAAAGAAAAGAAAAGAAAAGAAAAGAAAAGAAAAGAAAGAAAAGAAAAGAGAAAAGAAAAGAGAAGAAAAGAGAAGAAAAGAAAGAAAAGAGAAGAAAAGAGAAGAAAAGAAAGAAAGAGAAGAAAAGAAAAGAAAAGAAAAGAAAAGAAAAGAAAAGAAAAGAAAAAAGAAAAGAAAAGAAAAGAAAAGAAAAGAAAAGAAAAGAAAAGAAAAAGAAAAGAAAAGAAAAAGAAAAGAAAAGAAAGAAAAGAAAAGAAAAGAAAAAGAAAAGAAAAGAAAAAAGAAAAGAAAAGAAAAGAAAAGAAAAGAAAAGAAAAGAAAAGAAAAGAAAAGAAAAGAAAAGAAAAGAAAAGAAAAGAAAAGAAAAGAAAAGAAAAGAAGCCTCTAAGAATTAAAGTACAGTGTAGCTCCTTCTGGAGGAAAGGAAATATAAATGAAAATAAATCAGTTTACAAATTGCTCTTGGTCCAACATCACTCACTTCAACAGCTAGAGATATGCTAAAGTATCTGTCACTGTCATTTCTTTTTGAATGCATCCTTTTCAGTCCTGCTGTCAGGCATCCAGTTTGCTGATTACATTTTCCCTTTGCACTGATGGGCATTTTGAATATGCAGAAGCAGCAGTAATAATATGTAGCATGGATTTTGAGAGGGCTTCTCTGAAACAGCCATAAATAATTTCTGGTTTGGCATAGATGGTAACTGAGGTATGCTGTTTAACTTGAAGATTACAGTTTTGCTAAAATCGCCCTATTAGCTGCTTAATAGTATTATTAGTCAAATAAATTAATCCAGAACCTTCCAAATAACCTTGGCACTGTGTATATTAAGTATGCTCAGTGCTATACTATATCAGCTCTAACAGGGCATTACCAGCAGAGATGGTTGTCATACTGCATAACATTAGAAAAGTGCTTGGGTTTGGGCAGCAAAACATAATTACTGATTTCAAATAGCAGAGCATAAGTCTGTTTTCAGATAAACAAATGACAACAAATCTGGTACTAATCTGTGGTATAACTGGTAGGGAATACCAGTGAGTTTTGCAGGGGAGATGATTGTTTTCACTTAGCTATACAGTGATGCAGCCTCCTTTTACCATGTCATCTTGCCAAAATGCTCAATTCATGCTATCTATTTCAACATAGTTTCTAATGCACAAAGCACTAAATCAGAGCTTTTCAAGTTTAGGAGCACATTTTACATGTGGTCACTGACCATTTCAAAGTCCAGCAATTAAAATGACCCTAGAGAAAAGTAGCATTTTTTTCAAAGCTATTCAAAGTGTTATTCCTATGCTTGCTGAAATCAGAGAGGGGGAATAAATAAATAAATAAATACAAATTATTGTCTCTCAAAATCATGTGCTTGATATCTCACAGGGGATATGTTCAGCAATATGGACGGTATTGAGCAGGTATCTCAGTGTTCTCAGAAGAGCCCTACCACAGAAATACATGTACTTTGGAATTAAATATATTCAGGAAAAAGATAAATATTAATTATATTGTTTCCTTTTCATTAAAAAGATCCTCCAACACAATGTTATCTGGTGGGGAGGGATGTGAAAACCGAGAAAGAAAGATCTTAATGTAAAACATGAATGTAAAACATAATGGAAAACATAAGAATGTAAAATCAAACATACCTGGTGGAAATGAAAGCACATACTCAACATCTACATGTTAGCTGTACAAAATATAAGCTTGTGATCCTTCTTTTTAAGTATGCAAATGGACTTCTTTACAGATGAAATCAGTAAAATAGTAGTTTATATTCTAGTTTTGTATTATATAGTATACATAAATGTACACAAGACATACTGTAAGGTTTCTTTTGTATATTTGCATAACCCAGTGAGAATGGTGGTATTTTTCTTCCATCCTTTACTTACAATGGCTACGCATGCACTTTGAATTTAAAAGTCTGTACTGTATGTAAAGTGAGGTGCGTGCTTTTACCGCTTGTCAAAACAATCCTGAAATCCCATTTTCCTTTAATAAAGTATAGTTTTGTCCTCCAGATGTATGCTTGAATAAGATGTCATAGTCTGTTTTTGTTCAGGATTGCACCCTGCTGATGTTCTTAGGCAGCAAGAAAATTACCTTATTGAAACATATTGCTGGTAGTGACTATAGTGCCAAATTTTGCATTGGTATTACACACATGACATATTCAGAGACCTTTGAGTAAGACCATGAATATCAAGTGATTGAAAAGATTATACAGGCTTTTTCTTCTAGTATAAAAGGTTGTGGTTCTGGATGAGTGTCTTTCAGATCAATATAATTATGTCATAAAAACGTGTAACAAAATAGTTACTTTGCAGCCTTTCACACTTGCCTGATTTCATACTGATTTTATTCTGAGTAGAATTGTTTTTCTTACATTAGTTGTTGTGCAGTTGCTATTTTAGAGGAGTGGGGGATGTTTTCAGAATACTTGCATAATTGTGGGCCCTCAGCTAGGGGCATCCAGACAGATAAGAGATATGTTGTAACATTTGCTTTTCTAGAGAAAAATATTCAAACACTTATATTAAAATAATGGAGTTACACATCTGAATATTTACACACAATTGCATAATTTATATATATAAGAACCTAAATTCATTGTGCTTGTATGCACCATGAAAAGAATGAGCTGTTTATGAGTCACGTATAGATATTTTAAATGTGCATATGTTAGCAATGAATTGAAATAGTAGAGAGGTCTAGTTCACTTTGGGTAAAAATCTCTGAATTTCTGGCTGTAGCAGGTGTTTGGAAGTTGCAAGCAGTATGATAATATAAAAAATTCATGATATCTGGGTTAAGAGTGTTATTTGAATGGTGTATTTCTCCCTCAGATAAATTTACTTATGCATGTGCTAGTTTTGTGACCCTTCAGAGTGATAACTCACTGCCAAAAATCATCAGAAGCAACGATTTGGCTAGTCTGGTTGGCAAAACACTGCCAATTTAGGGAGCAAAGTTATGACAGTAATTCCTGTTGATCACTGGAATGGCATCATAGAGAGAAAACTATGATTAGAGAAAAGGGAATTTGAATTTTTAGGGGGATTCAGAAAAAATTGAAAATAAAACAGATGAAACCACAGCTAGTTAGAGGGAAAAGATAAAGACTGGTTCTCATTAATGTTTCACGTGCTAAAGAACCAAGTCAAGCTATCAGGAATGCCTGACTTTTTTACTAGCTTAATTTATTTTAAAATATTGGGCTGAACTCTCCAGAAGAAATCCCTCCTAGCTTTGCAATGAAATTATTTCATAAAACACTCAGTCAACAACAGCTTGCATTTGTACATAATCCTACTTTGGTCTGCTCCAAAAATTTGAAAAGAGGTTTGAAAGTGGATCCAGAATTTTTAAAAGGGCTCACCAGATCCTTAAATCCCCTGAATCAAGCACATGCCAGAACCTATATGATTTCTAAACCCAAACTGTTATCTGGGACACATAACCTCTATTAATCCCTGATGATTTCTAGATTATCCGAGTCACTGCCCAGCAGGCACAGGGCATGCAGAAACTAAAGACATCTGAGGATCACGTGTGGATTTCCTGATAAACAGGATTTTATGAAATGGTTTACAATGATCTGTATAAACTTGATTCAGTGGAAATCCTTTCCAGAGCTTTCACAGCATCATGGAATATCTGGAGTTGGAAGGGACTCTCAAAAGAAATCAAGTTCAAACCCTGTTTCCATACAGCACCAACCAAAATTCAAACCTTGTGTCTGAGAGCATTGTCCAAATGCTCCTTGATTTTCAGCAGCTCAGGGCTGTGCCCACTTTCCTGGGGAGTCTGTTCCATGCCCAACACCTTCTGATGCAGAACCTTTTCCTAACACCCAGCCTGACAGTTCCCCAGAGCAGCACTGTGCCATTCCTTCCAGTCCTGTCATCACTGGAGAGCAGAACTGCAGGCCGCCATGAGGCCTCCCTTCGGTCTGCTTTAGACCAAATGACCTCAACCACTCCTCATATCTGTGGTCCTTTAGACCCGTTACTGTCTTCACCACCCTCCTTTAGATGCTTTTTAATAATTTTATGTACCTTGTGTTGCCCAACCCTGTACACCGTGCTTGAGGTGAGGACTCACAGTGCAGAGCAGAATGGGACAATTGCTTCCCTTGCCCAGCTGGCAGTGCTGGGCATGATGCATCCCAGAGTACAGTTGCCTCTTTGGGCTGCCAGGGCACACTGCTGTCCTGTAATTGATGAAGAAGTGTTTAAGGTAGAAGTATTGGGAATGAAAGGACCTTTGAGAACCTTTTAAATGGAAAGCATGAAAAGCTTCATTCATAACCTGTACGGATTCACCAAAGTCTACACCATGTCTACAAACTTCCTCAGTTACTGAATTTTTGGCAAAGGAAGAAGCACTTGCTGCTTATAGGTAACTATGTCAGTTGCTCCACAAACTTTCACAAAATTCTGGTGGAAGGGACAGAAGTTCCAATAAACTCAGCCTTTATAATAGAGAAGATGAGGATGACAGTAAGTATCTTAATCTTCATCATTTCATCACTTTCTCTGGCTGTTTCCAGGTATTTTAGATGTAGCATTGCTGAATATTAGAAATATGGATAAAATATACTTGGGTTATATCCTAGTCTGAACTCATGGAACTGAAAGATAAATAAATCTGGATATGATGAGCCTATTTATTTCCGTATATTTGCAACATATTTTGTTTCAGTCAGCCTAAGATGGATTAAACTGACCAATAGACCTTTTTAACACCCATGAAATTAGAAATCTTATTTCCTGTATCTTGCTGTCTTTCAGTCCCAAATTAATAGCAACTAACTCTTCACTATCACTTTTTTTCAGTTATTCTTGTACAATCACCCATACTTCAAGAGAACACCTGCCTGGACATTGCAAGTGAAGAGTTGCCCTGAAAAGACAAAATGTAGCTGTCACTGCCCTGCAAGAGGGACAAGATACCTGAGGAAGAGACCAGTTGGCCAGCCTATGTGAGGAGCAGCTGCTGGGTGGAAGAAGACACGGAGACAGTGGTACTCAAGCACTCTAAGAAAGCTACCACCGAAGCTGGCACCACTCCAGGCCTTCCAGATAGTGCTACAGCAGCACAGTGGGAGAAGTGTCAGCCTCTGGCTGCCATCCCTTCTGCCACCAAGCAGCAGCCAGACCTCGGCTGCCACTTCTGATCCTCCACCTTCCATGGTACCCAGTTTTACAGTGGGCCCAACACAGCAGAAGCTTCCCCTGCTCCCACAAGCACCGGAGCAGCAAGGCCAAAGGTACATAATTCTGGAAAGATATTTTAGTAATTAATCTCAGTTGGCACGTTCTTTTGTTTATTTACCTATTTATTTTTTTAATGGTTCTGGAAATAAAAGAATAAAGGAATAGTAAAGGAATAATAAAGGAAGCAGAAGAAATTCTTCTAACATAAATTTGATGTTATTCTGTAAAAATCAAACTCTAGATTCTTTGCTGTGCTGTAGGGACTACAAATGAATAATAACAATGAAATACGAAATGTTAATCTGAATAGATAACTTACTAAGTCTTTTAAATAGTACTACCTAGTTCATACTACTATCAAGCATGATTTGTACTGTGTCAGTGTTTATCCCACTCTATGGGGATCTTTTCCATACATTAGGAATCAGAAGCTCACATTGGAGTTGCAATAAATTGCTAAAAACGTGAGATATACCTTATTGACAGGTAAATGCATACAGCAGCTTGTTTGGTACGCATACTTTAGTTCGGATTTTATCTCTGCTTTGGAGTTCATACAACAGTGTTTCAGGGAGAGGCTCATGAAAAAAATTACTTTCAGAAAAAGCCCTTACTGAAATAATCAATTATTTATAAAATTATGCAGCCTTTTAAGCCAGGACTAAAAAAAAATGTGAATGATTACAGTTAATACATCTGGTATATAGAGATGTTCTATGGATTATATAATACATATATACTATTAATTCTTCAGTATGCATACCAAAAAAAAAGTCAAGAGGTAGAAAACATAAAACTATTTCTGGCAAGCATATTTAAGAGTATTTGTGCACAATGTACATACCTGTATCGCTTTGTAAATGCTTATGTTGTGCTACCAGAGAGCAAAGCCAGTTGATATGCGTGGGCTAAAAGAGGGTGGTTATCAGGGGAAACTGTGCGATATGGAAATGTTAGCTGAGTTGCAGACACTAAATGTCCAACAAATCAGTGTGTTGGGCAGGCAGCTTTAGTGAAGGAGCGTTTACTACAGTGTTAGAGGGAAATTCTCATGCTTTCACCAATCTCTGGCCCAAGCTCAAGCCACAAAATACAGCATCCTTCCATAGACTGGAACTATGTTTAAGCCCAATATGCAGACATTGTTATTTTCTCCCTTTTAGTCAATAGCCAAAAGCACATGCAGTCCTGGCTGTACCTCACAAAACCCTCCATTGCTATACACAGGTTACTATACCAGGAGAAAGTATGAGCTAGCCTTTTCATAAGACCTATAACACTGCCAAGAAACTCAGTGCAATAGTGATCTACATTCACTCCTATGTACAGCTGCATCTATTCACACCTAGATGCATCTATTCACCCATTTTAACAGTTGCATCTATTCCCACTGCAATAGTGTAATACTTCAAGGCATTAGATTGCACTGAATCAGGGAACAAGGAAAAAACACCTTGCTTGTTCACTCATCACATAACACATTATCTTGACAGATTTAGTAGCAAAAAATATTGAGACTCACGTGTAGGATGGGCTAGAATGAATTAGGTATATTTAATCCAGCCTCTACCAGAAGTTTGGAGGTACAACTTCTTATTTAGCGAAATGCATTTTCATGCTTTGTTGCATCTTACTTAAAAAGACTACTAATTTTTGTGCTAATATGAACAAGCACAAAACAAGATATATTAAAACAAACAAACAAACAAACAAACAAAAAAATAAAACACCAAAACTGTGAAGAGAAGCAAGAACAAGAGAGGAAAGAACTTAGAGCAATAGACAGCTTTAGTTAGAATTTGTACCAAACTCTTTTCTTCAGAAATGTAGGTGTTATGTTTGAGCAGGAAAATGTTAAGGAGATTGCCTATGTCATCACACTGTGAAGCAGTAAATGGCTAAGAACTGATCATTTGCCCTGTCTTTGTACATAGGTGATGGGATGACAATCTTAAGTGCACTGAGGAATTTAATCCATATTGCCATTTAAATATTTCTCCAAGAATTCTGCTTAGAGGATGAATTTAAGGTGAATCACAGGAGTCACAAAGTCTCACCTTCTCTAAAAGAAGAAACTTAGGCTTATTCAAGGGCTTCCCAATGTCTATTTCTTTGATTGCGACTGCAGGTCAAGTGCACAAATTGCTCTCTCTTGGTCCTCATGTCTCTGGGCTTTCTCATTAAGAAGTTGGTGGACAGGCATACATTTGCTTATGCTGTGATATTAAATAAATGCACCCCCTGGATTGAGAAAAACACAGTGATAATCTTTAATGATGATTACCCAAAGCCTCCTACGTTCCATGAGACAGCCTGAATTTGCTTCACTGCCCTACACTGTGGGCCAGACTTTCATTTTCATCTAATTCTTCCACATTTATTTTCCTTTCTTTTTTGTCATTCCACCCAGCTGCTCACATATGCTATTCCTATGCAACATCTGTGGCCAGGAAAAAAAAAAAAATATATATATATATATATTTCCTGCCATTGTAGTTCTCACATTGTTACATGTTCAGTGCTCTACAAAATATAACCTACCATGTTCCCTGCTTCTGTAGATGTAAAAACGATTCCTTTAAATGTCCAACCTTTATAAAAGTGGATCACTGCACTATATTTATTTCCCTTATAAATGTGTATCTCCCTCTGTAATACCCATTCCTGTGCATTTATTATTCCATTATATTCATTTTATATAAATTTAAGTTCCTCCTCACTTCCTCTATAGCAAGGAGATCAATACAGTACATGACAATTTTATTGCATCAATGTATTCATTTCCTTTATAAAAGTAAATCACTCCAATAGATTCACTCCCCCATAAGAATGTACCCATAGATCACTGCATTATGTTAACTGCCCTAAATAAATAGAGACTGTATGATTTTATTCATTCATTCTACAGGTAAATGTGAAAATATTCTCCTTTGCCATATACAAACATGCTATTTTATCCATAGCCACTTCATGCATTGAATAAGACTACAGAGGAATGCATTGTATGCCTATTTCATCATAACACAGTAATGATTTTCTAGTGAGCTGCAGCTAGTTTTCATAGGACTTTGAGCAAAATGTACATGTACTCTCTGCAGCTCCTCTCCCTGTTCTCCCTCTTTCCCTCTCTCTCCCTCTTCCATTTTTTCCCCTACCTTTCCCTTACTGGTTTCCTGATTGTGTTTACTTTGGTTTTGTTTATCTCACAGTTTTACTGTTTTACTCTTTTACAAATCCTAGCAGTGTTTCCAGTACAAATCCTCAACTATATTTTCCTGATTGCACCATGAAAATTAATCACTTTACTGCATTTGGCTTAGCTTTGCAATGTTGTCATTTGATAGTGTGATTTTTCTATACATGAAATTCAGGCAATCTTTATTATTTTTACTGAGAATATAAATAAAGACTGACTGTGGCAGCAGAAACAGGGATCTGGAGCTGAATACCTTTGCAGACATCTTTGATCTAGCCCCTCATTTTCAGTTCCCTGTCCTGCCTGAGAGCTCAGTGGTGGCACTTGCTAAAAAGACAGCTTGCTGTGCTGTGTTGCTCCACTTCATGCAAGTCATTCTTCTCCCTGCTACTCCTCCTCCATGTCATTAATGTGTGCAGGCCTCCCAGGCATGCAACAGTAAGGAGAACAGTTGAAAACATATTACTCTACATTAATCTTCTCTTTTCCTTCTACCTCTCCATTTTCTTCCCCAAGCCTTCCTTACTCTCAGTCCAGAACTACACTCTAAGCAAAAATTTTTGCTAAATAGTCTTTTATCTTTGTGAATGCCTTTATATTAAATGTCTTCCAAATTCTCTTCTAAAATAATAGAGCATTCTAATGTATGTGCTGACTTGACAGTTGCAAGCTACTGGCAGATATCAAATCAAAATAAGTTGATCGAAACCCAGCTCTTAGACCTGAGAAGAACGAGAGGGAAATTTAATTCTTTCAATATGCTCTTCTGCTCCTACAGCATCAGGAAAATAACTTTTCAAGGATTAAAAGTAAGCAATCAAGGTAAAGCATCAAAATCAAGGAACCAAACAAAAACTCCAGTCCTCACATATCTCTCAAGAGTTGCACATAGTCCAGGATTTGCTTTTATCCTGAGTTTACTATATACTCCCATGTGTCTCTTTCTTGTTCTAGGAAAGGTCATAAGACAGCATGAAGCCATCTCTGTAGTTTTCCTCTTAGTCGAGTTTAGATTCAGCAATTTCAGAACATTTGAGACACAAATTGTTCTAATTTTTCTTACATTACAGCAGATCTCCTTGCCTTTCTTTATATTTTGGAAACTGACAGAGAAAAGTCTTCTCTTTTACAAATCCTAGCAGTGTTTCCAGTACAAATCCTCAACTATATTTTCCTGATTGCACCATGAAAATTAATCACTTTACTGCATTTGGCTTAGCTTTGCAATGTTGTCATTTGATAGTGTGATTTTTCTATACATGAAATTCAGGCAATCTTTATTATTATTAGCCTCTAGCATTTCCACAGACACCGATGTAAAAGGTACATGGTTAGCATTGTGATTGTCTTCAGACAAGCACTATTGAGGCTGTGTCTGAGGAATATGTTTATAGGGAGAAATAAGTCACATCACTTTAGCATTTGTAGTGCTTTGCAGCAGTATTGATAAGGCTGTAGTAAAACTGGGGGAGATATTTTTTTATCTCTTTCCTTCTAAGTTTCCATGCATACAGATTCAACAGGCAAAAAAATAGAAGTATTTCCATCTCTTTATCAATGCATTGGGCGTAAAAGAGCGTCCTAAGCAGCACCTGAAGACATCTACTTGTTTTGTTTCTCAGGCTGTTTGGAACTGATTATTATAAGCAGCCACCTCTGTTGGCGAGGAATATCTATCTTTCATGCCACAACCAATTAAAATAATTAAACAAATAATAAATAAATAGATAAATAAATAAATAAATCTAGAAAGGTGGCCCAGGAATCTCACTATCTCACTTCTGTGTTTTTTTTTTTAGCTCAGTTGTCTGCTTTGTGCTGCATTTGCAAAGTAGTGTTCTGCCTAATTCACATAGACAACTGAGTTACTCACCCAGCACAGTAATTGGGATAGTGGCTGAGCTGTCCCTGCAAGTGACATAAGGGGAGCAGCACTCTAATGCAAGGTGGGTGAACGTGCCATGCAGGAAGCAGAGGTTCCAACACCACTGCAGCCCTGACCTGGACCGCAGGATCCATATGCCGTTTGAAAGAGAGCAAAGAAAGGAAAGAACAAAATCGAAAAATAAGGTCCTTGTGGCTTTGTTTGGAGAGGGAGTTAAGACAACAAACAGAAGCTGAACCTACGAGAGATAAACATTCTACTAAAAAACTACAAGGCAAGTTCAAGCATTGGGGCCCTCGCAGTAGGAAACTGGTCACATGGGTAACATCATGAAATCTTACTGCAAAATATCTTTTTTTTTCTTATTTGAAAAGACAAATTATTAGCATTTTTAAACAATTTCAACATGTTTAATGGCTGAAAGTTAAGCTCAAACTGTTCCGCTTACTGAATAAAGTGCTAGGTCTGTAAACAGGAATCTTAAGTTACCCCAAGAGTACACTCATTTTAAATTTTACTTGAAAGCGGGATGTACGTTTATTACAATTTCAAACAAAATGCTAATGCCATTAAACAAATGAGGTTTAGGCAAATTAACTGCATTTTAATATTCTGAAAGCCTATGATATAGGACATTGTGTTACGAAACATTGGCTAGAAGTATCAGTTGCAAGTGGGATTTTCATTGCTGTGAATCTCAGGAGAATATTTGTAATTAGTATCATTTGCCTAATACTTCAGGTTAATTAGAATATTTAATTGAATAGCTGTAATCTTCAGAGATGACTATATTATGATCAAATTAGTACCATCACATCACACGCTGATCACTGCTGCAGCCTGCCTCACTTCTGCTAGCTATTCAGCCCTCTGGAGCGTTCAGCAACATAAGAAAAAATCTGTTTCTTACACTTTTGAATTTTAATGATCCATTTGAACTCTGCCATCAACATTTAATTATTCTAGGAAAAAAAAAAGTCCCAACCATGGCTCCCATATGGCATGTTGGCAAATACTCTTGCCCACATTGGAGTCTGCACCTCTCCAGCAGCTCCGTGAAGAGATTTAGCTTTTTTTTTTTTTGAATGCAAGAAGGCCTATTTTAATAGTGTTTGCAAATACAGACCATATGAAGCTTCACAGAAAAGGTTACTAGGATACTATTGAAACACTATTAGGAACAGATGAATTGATTTTTAGAATGTTACAATAGATTTAATCCTGTAATGTCTACTACTGGACTTTCGTATTGTGTCCAAAAGGTTTGAAGGAGTCAGGTGCCTCTGTAACTAAACCTTGTTAGCTAGAAATGCAATTAATTTTTAGGGGGAAGAGGGTAAAGGAAGAGAGGTAGAATGGATGGAGTGTGCATACTAAGCTCTCTGCAGCCAACTCACAGATGCTGAGTTCCTGAACAAACCAGTTGCTGGGGCTTTGTTTTGTTTAGTTTTGTTTTGCTTCGTAGCGTATATTTATCAGTTGCAGAAATTCTTGGGGTTAAACCTTCACTGCTGTGGAAACACTAGGGCTGAAATCCTGTTATGCTAAACTAGCTAGACCTCCCCACCCAATTGCTCTCTCATCACGTAAGGGCATAACGAAAAAAAATGTCAAAAGACTAAGCTGGGCATGCTACAAAGGATATTGTTTACATTGAGAGGTCTCAGGGCTCAGAAAGTTTTCCTCCTTCTCCCTCCCCCTTCCGAAACTGCTTCAGCCTAAGTGGTCAGATCTGCACAGCTCTGTACAGCAGTGAAGTAAAAACCAGTAATGGCTTTAAAACTCAGAATGGCTCTTTGAAGTTAATGCTGTGCTGTAATTTATTATTATGTCAGTGATGGTGAGAAAATCAGTTTAAAGTGAAAAACTCTAACCCACTGTCTAAAAGTATGAAGAAATCTTTCCAGTATTCTATCAAACAGAAACCTATTGCTGTATTGTAATTCTTCACTGTGGGTGTACACTGCAGTATGTGAAGCTGAAACTTAAGGCTCTAATCTCAAGTGTTGCTGACCTACAGAAGGAAGTAGACTAAAAAACCCATTTCCTATTCTTCATGGTTCTTTGTGGGACCATCTCAGTTGTTGACACACTGGTCCATAAAAGAAGCTTACCAGTGTTTCAGGGAAATAAGATGTATACAAGCCAGTGAAAGCAATTCTTGCACTAACAGTTTATTGCTTTCAGTGGGTCGTTGGAGGAAGTTAGCCCAATCCCTTCTATTCAGAACAAAATAGAGACAATTTCCAAGAGTGTTATTTGAGAATATTTTCCTCTTTGGTAACAAGTATGTCTTGAGCTTTTGAATGTACATTGTTTAAATACTTAGTAAGAATTACATTTTATTTATGCACTTACATAGATTTGTTTAGGTACTTAAAAATAGTCACTGAAAAAGTGCAAGAAATGCAAAAATGTTCCATCTCATTATAAAAAGTATTTACATTTATTTCCCTCCCATAAAAGTTGCTTACTTTCAAATTTTCACTGAAATACAGAAATTCTTGAATTGCAATTAGTTTAGCATTCCATTGAAAATATTTTGCTCACCCTTGGTCTCCTATAGGTGTTTCATTCATACTCAGTGCAAATGAATTAGATATAAAAAGGCAGTCCTGACAAATCATAGCTATTAGAAAAGATTGATTAAAACTAAGAAACCTAGATTTAAAAATGAATGTTTAGATTTTATTCACCTTTTAAATTTTGATCTTCAAAAACTATGCAGGAAAAGATATTATGTTTTCAGAAAGGGAAGAAATCTTTCTGTCTGAGCTAAATTTATCTTCTTATATATATTGACAGCAATATTACTGTGATAGTCTTCCTCAGAAATACAATACACTGAAACAGAGCATGGAAAGAAGTTGCAGTGCTAGGAAGAATGCTTTATTATCTAAGCTTTTATTTTCATTCACTTTCCAAATGATGATTTAATATCCACCCTTAATATGCAGTTTAAAAAGCACCTTGAGAATTCACTTTAATGGCTAGTGTACTGCGTAATTGTGGGCTTTCTTCTAAGAAAGCCTGCAAAATTGCTGATTACAGAAAGAGATGAAGAGTGTTGTAAGTACCCAGACCTCTATATTGTGCTGCCATGAAAATTGGTCTTAAAATCCTTCTCAAAAAACCTGCTTTAATGTTCTGGATCTAATGCAGTATTATCTTTTAAAAAAAAAAAAAAAAAAACTTAAAATATATATTTACTTCTTCACTTCTCAAGCATCTGTTACCCACAGCTATAAGCAATCACTAATCTTGAATAGCAGCATTGTGATGTACTGTCTCCTTCATAGAGGTGCTCCCTAAACATGAAAAACTCCTTTAGAATTAAAAAATCTGCTCCACTAATTGTAGAACAAATTTTCAACAGCCCTCTTTGAGAATCCCAGCTCTAAGTATTCTCCCATCTATTAAACAGATGGCAGATAAGATTGTAAACATATTTGCTTCATATTGAATAGATAGTTTCTGGCATAATACTAATTAACAAATTAAATGACTGACTTTCTGCATCACATTAGAGTTAAAACCACTTTGTAAGTTTGTCTTTGGTAGTTATTTACTTTGACAATAGCATGCAGTGAAAAACTGTTAAATGTTTTCTTAGCACCATTATGCATTGAGTAGTTTTCTTTTTTAAAACTCCATATTTTATTATAATTCATTTGATTTTCATTACAGTCACTCATTACAAAATGTATGTGCATTTAATCCATTTCCAAGGGCTGCATATTTTTCCAATCCCATTCTGTATCACAACGATAATGTCTTCGGTCTATGCAAGTATGCATGAAATTTAGGCATTATCTTTACTCATTTTCTCATAGTTTGATATGGACTGTTCTGAAAGGAGAAAAGCTAACAAAATGCTAACACTGGCAAATAAGAGTATGGAGAAGATTTTATTTTCCTTCCTTTAAACAATTTGCATTGTGACTGTTTTATTATGAATATAAATTTGATCATCTCCATGATAACACGTGCTATGCTACGATTTCAGATTAATTAATATTATCTTTGTTCTCTTTATTAATTCATACAGAAATCTGGTCAGATCAGCAATTCTGATTTCAATTCTTCTTTCCATTAGGTTGCCATTAAAGCAGAGAAAATAATTGCATTTTCCTCTTTGGCTTTAGTAATACAAGTTTAAAAAAAATTAAGACTTCACTTCCAAAAACAAACTTGTCATCTGTTGGTGAAAATAATATTAGAATTCACAGCCCAATTGTTAATATGCACAGAATGGCTGAAGAACTCAAACGAGTAAAACACTTAAAAATTCTTTCAAATGAATTTCCTAGTGCCTGTGTCTCCAAATAAATAAAAATAAATGGCTAGAAAAAATAAGATTTTTAGACTTTTGGCCTCATAATAAAATATCTTCAATGACACAGCTGTAAACAGTAAACAGGTCAAATTCATTTAATTTCATTTAGACATATAATAAAAGTAAACAGTTTTATGAATAAGGTGATTAATTTGAGTATGTTACAGCTGATGCCCAATGTTATTCAAAGATTAAAATACACCACAGAAGGTAAAGATGATAGATACCTCTTCCCCCTCCTCGCCCTCCTCTGTTCACAGAAGCTAGCAGTAGAAAAATCAGGGTTGTTTTTCTTTTCTTTTGTTTTGTGGTTTTTTTTTTTTTCAAATAACCAGAGCATATTGATTGTGTTGAAAAGCATTTGTTTATCAAATCAATATATATATATATTTTCACAGAAAGGCAAGGTGTCTTTAAAACCAAGATCAAAACAAACAAATAGACAAAAAATTGGGAATGTTTTGTAATTATTAACATAATTCCCTTCAGTCAGTATCAAAAATACTAAGAACCTACTTTGACATGTAAATAAAACTCAAATGTACCTAAAAATTATCAAAATTAAAGTGAAACATTTGAAAATTACTGGAAAAAATGCTCAAGACAATTATTATCTGAAGATGATTTTTCTAAAGTTTCTGAAGTTTCTTTTTACGGATGCAACTTTTTATCCTTTCTGGGTATGAGAAAATACTTAGAATTCTGAGCATGCCTTATATCCTGAAAAATGTTTTCCCTCTTGTTCTAGTTCAGATAGATAACATAGAGTAATAATTCGTATTTCATATGAATATCTTATTATTTCACATCATATTCAGTAATTCATTTGTTATTTGTGATACATTTTTATTATTAATGTTGCCTTTGTTCTCTTTCATATCACAATAAGAAAAACTAAAACCTGAAATTTCCCAGACAGGGTAATACTACAAGCTAAACATCTCCCAGTTTAATCACTACTCCTGTTTTCAATCATCAGTTACATGACCCTGAAAATAACTACAAATTTACTGAGCTACAACTACAGCCTATGAGGGTGCCTTAACTAAGTACTTATTTAACTCTCTCTACTGGAAAAAAAAAAAAAAAAAAAAAAAAAAAAAAAAAAAAAAAAAAAATTAAATTAAGCACACGCATATTTGTCCTCTAGCTTAGGACATAGTATTGTGTTGTGTTGCCCATCAAATCAATAGTTTTACTGAAAAAGTACAAAGAATGAGTTTCATCTCCCCTACATATTTCAAGATATTTGTTTGTTTGTTTGTTTGTTTTTAGCACAAACTGATTTGAATATGGTCCTTTTTGGCCTATGTTGCCTTCATCTTTCATATGCAACTTCCTGAGGTACACCTGAAGTGTCATATGGCAGTTCCAAATGGCAGGTTCAAAATCTAAACAAATAGTTTACATTTTGATCTTTTATGAAAGAGTTCTCATCTTTTTCCATGTCATACACCACTTTGTTGTGAGCCCTCATTCTTTAGTGGACCCATGTTTCCCTTTTTATCTTGATGTATGTAAAAAAGAACATACCATTTCCAGTTCCATCTCCAGTCAAATCCCAAATTCCAAAATCCATTCCTGCAGGCTCGCATTGTATTTCTACATTCCTCCAACACAGTGTATCCTCCAACATAGCCTATTCCCATTTCTACTTTCCATACACACACCATTTGCATTGGTATTCTGCTAGGAGTTCTCTGTTCAGCCAGTTTGACTTCCTCCATGACTGTTTCATTTCTTGTGCTTTCATATGGACTCTTTTTGTTCTGTGAGGACACTTGAAGATCACACAGGTCTATAAACTTTTCTGTCCTGAAATCCAGGGTACTTTTATTAATATTTACCTTTCAATCATATTTAATAACTACTGAAAACCTAGTGTTACATTTAAGTTATAGTGACTGCATATCTGCAAAGTTTTCCAGTCAAGCAGCGTTTTATTGAATTGATAGAATACCACAGAATGGACTCTTGGAAAATGATGCAATGATTGTTATTCTGCAGTAGTGTTTAATGACACAAGAGTTTGAAGTAAACCTTATTAAACCTTAGCAGGAAAGGTTGAGGGAACTGGGATTGTTTAGTCTGGAGAAGAGGAGGCTCAAGGGAGACCTTATAGCTCTCTACTACTACCTGAAATGGGGTTGTGGTAAGGTGTGGGTCAGCCCCTTTTCCCACGTAACTAGTGATAGAACTAGAGGGAATGGACTCAGGTTGCACCATGGAAGGTTCATGTTGGGTATGAAGAAACATTTCTTTGTTTAGTGGGGAAATATTGGTGGTAGGTGGAAGGTTCAACTAGATGACCTTGGAGCTCTTTTTTTACTTTGGTGATTCTATGATTCCATGATTGTATTATCATATCCTGTATCTGTATTTTTGTCTTAATATTACTGAGCAAATCATAATACACTCTCTAAAAGAAGGGAAAAATATAGGAAAAAAATGATTTCTTTAGTAACTTTTGCCTTTTCAGTCTTGTTTCTGTAGTTTTCAGGTGTCAGCTTGGAGCCTTTGAGTATCCTTAGTTTGGCCAATGCACTCTGTAATCTCATTCAAAGTAACTAGGCCACCTTCTTAACCCTATTGCTACCTTCCTCCCTTAAGTAAATATTATCCTCTCTCTCTAACTGCCTATCACAAGCTCTTTGCCCAGGCCATGCCAGTCACTGTATTCATTACTGGAAGAGGATAAGGGTTTCTAATCCTGAAGCCCAACATCCTTGTTTAACTAGCCCTTTCTTCTACTTGCCTCCAAACTAAGATTTCCAGCTTCATTTTGAATATCTTCATACCTGTTCTATGCTGACAAGCTGAGAATATAGTTTTGTGGTGAAGTAAACATCTGTTCAAATTTAATTGTCACGTGAAGTAATGTACAGTACACTGTATATTGATCCTTCTCTTTGTATTAATAATGCCAACATTACAAAGCATTTATTATTCTTAGCATTTCAGATGAACTCAGTAGAAGTTGCCAGCTAAGGTCAATGACAAAAAAATCTGTTTGGTTTGGTTGAGACATTTAAAATAGAACATTCTGAATATGTTTATTATGTTAAATTAAATCCAACAGAATTTCTATCCAATACCAGATTATAAGAAGACTACATATCATGATGTGCAAAGGGTCTTATACATATATATATGAATATCATTTGTGTTTTCTGTTTTCTACTTTTATACATGTGATCCCAAAGCACGATACAAGCCATTAGTTCAAATTCTTGAACCACTGGAAAGGTGAGCATAGTCAGCACATTTGTTTACACCATGGTTTAGAGAGGATCACAGGCATGGTAGATCACAGAATCATAGAATCATAGAATATCTGAAGTTGGAAGGTGCCAATAAGGATGACTGAGTCCAACTCCTGGCTGCACCAATGCAGAGCAGAGCAGAGCAGGACAATCTCTTCACTCACCTGGTGGCAATGCTGGGCCTGGTGCACCCCAGAGTATTGGCCTTCCTGGCTGCCTGGGCACACTGCTGACTCGTGTTCAAATTGGTGTTGACTACACCTCCCAAATCCCTTTCAGCAGAATTGCTCTTCAGTATTTCATTCCTGTGTGTACATACAGCCAGGACTGTCCCTTCCCAGGTACAGAATCCGGTACTTTTATTAATTTTCATGTAGTTGGTGATTTCCCAGCTCTTTAACTTATCTAAATCTCTCTTCAAGCCCTCTCCATCTTCAAAGCCTATCATGGCCTGGTCTCCATGCAGCTCTCTGTCCCAAAGCTATGTTCCAGAGCTATTCTTTCTGCCTAACCCTGTTGCTCAAACATCCAATTCCAGGTCACTTTCATTCCAGCTGGTAGATCAGAAGTACCATAACAATGCAACTGATTACATTAATGACAAGAGATGTTCAGTTACAAACTGCACTTCTGCACATTTCAGTTTTTCTGTCATTCATATTCATTTAATAACATAGTTTTCCATAAAGATGCATGTCATGCTTGCAGGCAACAGGGAAATCGTAGGAAATTGTAGGAGCTTGTAGGAGGCTGTTTTGCAGATACCTTCAGCTGCATGATTTTAATGCCTAGATGTGCCTTAATCCTAATGCAGATTATTTGACCTATTAATGATGCATTGATTACTCTTCTGTTTCTGCATTTTTCCATTCCTTTCAGAAGGGCTACTTACACTGGTGGGGCTACTTTTATGTAAAGTCATGACTTGCCTGCCTCATGTACCTTATCACAGGGAAGAAACAAATCCCCTTGCTCCTTTCACTTCTAAATTCTGATAGTAATGTCTCCTATTTATTTCAGTGGAAACTACAACAGATAAAAAAAAAAAAAAAAAAAAAAAAAAAAAGCACAAAAGCACTATTTAATTCAGCCAATTCTCAAAATGCTAGTTTTTAACATAGTCACAACCGTTAACCAGTTTACAGAGATGAGCTGATTGCCACACTCTATGTTTTGTGGTGTCACAGTTGTGCATGGCCATTCAGAACATGCCTTGTCTTTCACATTGCTGTTGCCACTGCTAAAACACATAAATCGCCACTTCCTGTGCTAACCTTCACTGTTTGGTCACCATAAATGTTCAGCAAGCATACACAGTGTCAGTGGGTGCCATTTTTTCCATATGCAGGAATTCAACGACACACTTGTCTTCGTATGCGCTTCCATTTCAGACACCACTTTGTCAAACTGCCCCTCTGCTGCCATCTGTCACACAGCAGCAAAATGTAATGGAATACTAACAGAAATGTTCAACCTCTGCTGCTATACCACCTAACATCCACCACCAACCTGATGGGCCAACAAAATAAAATAGGAAACATTACTTTCAAAGCAGGCCTCATACTTTTGCAAGTCCATCTAATCAGGTCTCAGTGATTCAAAATATATAGTATGAACAGATCCGGTTGTTTTCTGTGTAACAATTTATCTTGTTTTTGAGTTAAATATTACTGAAAGTAATCATAGGCATATATGCATTGGCAGGACAGGAATGGTTTGTTGAATTGTATCAAATTTACATTTTGGTAATGAATCTAATCATGCTGGTGCTCACCAAACATGAGATGAAGACAATGTGTAAGACTGAAGCTGAGTTTTAATTCATTCAATTCTATTCAATTCTTGACATTGTTCTAGTTACACAGAACTGAATTTTGGAACATGGAACAACTGGTGATACAGTACATTGACATTAGAGTTAGAGTGACCTCATTACTCTTTCAGCTGTGGTCATATTTTTGCCTTTTCTCTAGGTAAAAAACACCTTTTCAGAGCAATAATAAACAATATTTCTTACTGTGCTTAATGAGTATAAGAAATATAATTTACAGCTCCATGTGTCAATGGATAATAGTCATACCACTTAGCAGTCATCTATTGACTACTAAGTCATCAAAATGACTTTTAGAAATTCAGTACCAAAAGAATCTAAATCAAGAGTTAAACAACTCAGTAAAGTACATCTCTTAAAAGTTGTCAATTATTAATGGAATGGAATGGAATGGAATGGAACGGAACAGAACGGAACAGAACAGAACAGAACAGAACAGAATAGAATAGAATAGAATAGAATAGAATAGAATAGAATAGAATAGAATAGAATAGAATAGTTCAGTCTGAAAACACCTTCAAATATCATTCAATCCAACTGTCTGACCTCTTAAAGTCTAACCAAATGTTAAAGAATATTAATGAGGACAGTGTCCAAATGCCTCTTGAACACTGACAGGCTTGGGACATCAAGCACTTTTCTGTTGCAGTGTTTGACCACCCTCACATTAATGAGATGTTTCCTAACATCCAGTCTGAGCTGTTGACTTCTGTTGACTTCAATAGAAAAGGATTCCAATGTCTACACATTCTTTGTAAAATGAAATGGGAAATCATGCTTAGCACTTGAAAATGCTTTTGCACTTTGCCTACCCAGAAAAGAACCAGAGATTGGTGCTGATGAAATAGTAAAGTTTCACACTGATTTCAGTGTGCTTTGGGCACTTCACTCTATTTTAAACTACTACAGTTGTTGCTGTGTTACAGGAAGAAAAGGTGAGCACTACCTGCACACTACCATCTGAAGACATTGTATACAGAATACATATAGAACATAACTGTTCTCCTATAGAAGGTCATTTCAAATATTATATCCAATCACAAACTTTTATCTCATACTTAGAAAAAGTTAAGATAATGTGTGAACTTTTCTAGTCTAAACTTTATGAGTACTTGGTGTGCAAGATTATTGAAATTGTTGCCAGTCTTCAGCTTATCAACACATATGCACATTTTCTACAACTGTATTTTTCATATACCTGCAATTCCTTCTGGACTACAGTAACTTTATAAATGCTAGCAGTTCTTTCTAGTGTGATTATTTATTGGTAGTAATCACATAGACTTTTTAAAATGAATAAGGAATACCAATTTTTTGACAATGAAAGAAAGAAGTTATTGGAAGTAGTCAAGGTTGACTAGTTTCTGTTTTATTGTTTGCTTGAGTGTGTGCATTATATGAGGGAAGAAGGTAACTCAGTCTTTTGTGTCAGAAATTATTCTCAGAAATGGATATATGCAAAACTGTCACATCTTTGAGATGATTCAATCATCCAAATGAATATCTATGTGTCATTTTTGTGAGAATACTCCTGGGGGCAGACTGGGTCTAATAGCTCTGACACACACACACACACACACAAAAAAAAAAAAGCAAAAGCATAAGATTTATACAACTTTCAACACCTTAAGCCATTAGATTGGGCTGAAGACTCAGGCAATGAACCTCAGTCAATCCGGGCTGCATGTGGGTCATTGAATTTGTTTACGAAGAAGGGAAGGGACTGAAAAAGAGAGGTGAGAAGAGTAAATTCTAGTTTCCATTTGTCAGTCCTGGGACACAGGATCTGTTTGCCCATGTGGTGGCCACCCATGAGTCTAAAAGTAACAGCATACTACAATAGTATAACTAGGACTTATTTATTCTCTTGTTTCTGGCATAGCACGTTAATAAAACACATCTATCAAAAACAAAATACATTGCAAATAGCATGATCAGCTGAGGAATGTCAGCAGAACTTTATGAAAAGCATTGATGAGTCACATAAACTGTTTGAAGACTTAAAGCAGAGATATTTTGCACTTCTAGAGACAGCAATTTTTCACTTCTGTCCAAGTTTGTCTTGAGTTCCTGCTTTCTATGGAGCCCAGCCATCAGTCAGGCTCCACAATGCACTTTGTACTTTTTTAATTTGGTTGTCCACACCTGATGACCCCCCCAGAACCATACCTCCTCCTCTGTCCCACACCTGTCTCTCGTATTGCAGTTTTGTGTTCCTCATTTTGCCATTTTGTGAAACCACACATAAAGCAATTGGTTTTCCCTGAGGTAGAGCCTGACCAGTCAGTGAAAAACATGCCAAAGTTATTGACAGAAAATTGTTGGTTTGCTGGTTATCAAGAAATGATTACTCTCTTCTATTAGCAGTGTGTATTCTCTCGACCTTGTAAACATTCTTCCAGAAATTAGAGTCTCTCACGGATGATGTTTTTCTTCCCTGGATTTTTTCTGACTTAAGTGATTTTAGCTTGTGACTGATTGTCAGCTGTGCATCAGTTTGTACATCTTCAGCATAAAATAAAAATCAGCATCTGATGCAATGAAATGTGAAAACTAAGAGGCTTTATATATGTAAATGTCTGTGATCCTGAAATGAAAGGGGATCTCAAAAAGATTTAGTTTTCCTATATACAGCCCTTAGGAGTGAAATAGCCATCTAACCACACAGGTATACTTATGTGTAGGTGTCTTCGCTTCGCATAGTCTACTCACTGACATAATAGGGAAAGAGAAGAATGAAAAGTAGTGAGAGACAGAATTTTAAACATTTCAAAAGTCTGATGATCAATCATATGTCTTGGGAACTGCAGAGAAGCAACTGCAGATATGCTTTGGCACACATAGATACTTTTAAACTGAGGATGGTCTGACTTCCAGACACTCCACTAACCCTGTAATGAACAAAACAGATATTTTAAGCATGTTTCATGGTAAGAAAAGCATTTTTATTGGTGCTTATCCTATTTATTTATTTGTTTGTTTGTTTGTTTATGACATTGCAAAATAAAACTCTTAACTGTGTGGTAGTTGTCTTAAATTTAGAATAAGGACTAAGACTCATGATTCCTCAAAGAATATGCAGACGCTATGCAAAAAAATTTCTGAGTTATCTTTAATTCTACCCTATGAAAATTTAGCTACTTACTGAAAAGTTTAATTATTTATTAGGTGAAAGTGAGTTGGCACAATGCACCACTTTTGATGTATACTCTCAGTCACTGAGAACTCCATTTTCCAGCAGAAATATAACTCTTTTTTGACTTAAGATGGTTTCACTAGAACTGATAAATTCTCACAAAATATTTGAAGTTAGATTACATATTTCAACAGATTTTTTTCCTTCAAAATCTTTATCCCCTGAAAATTTTTGTTGTTGTTGTTGTTGTTCTTGTTGTTTGCTTGTTTTGTTTTGCTTTGCTTTTTAAATAGCTGAGGAGAATACACAATTTCATCCCATAAATGCCAACGAATGGTAAAAGTTTATCACAAATTCTCATTTGCATATGTATAATACTAAAAAATGAAAAGAAAGTTTTAAAAAGGGCAGTTTTCTTAATTTCTTCCACTCTACCCTGAATCATCTGAACTAATATGTAAAAAATGTGAAATATAAATTAATATTTGTGTAGATAGTTTGCTTAAAATAGGCAATGACTCTTATAGAGAAAAAAATTAAATGTACGTTATGTTTTTGCACTTAAGTTCCTCAAAACACTTTTTGAAGTCAATTAGTATTTGAAAATGAAATTAGTTTATTTCACAACTGGCACTTAATATTCCCTGTACATTGTTGGTCAAATTTCATGCTTGCTATATGGAGTACATTTTTGGTCATCTGTACACAATGTACAGCATTATATGTAGACATTGTGTCCATTTTCAAAAGCTTTTGCTCTGGATATATTACATCTGCTCCTATAATACTTTCCTTCTATTTATGTGCTTTTGCTGAGCAGCACAGATATAAGCCTGCTATTTATTTATGAAACAAAGAATCCATACTGCTTAATCTCAAAATTTATTCTCCTCTCTTTTTATTTTGAAAAAAATATTCTCAGAAAGAATTTCTGAGTGAAACACTTCTCCTTCCTCCAGAAGATACATTGGCTGTTATTCAGAAGTAAATTAATCAATATTATTTATTTAATAATTATAGCTACAAATATTTTTTCATATGGTAATTAAATTATGCTTCATTTCTTATTATTCTTGACAAGTGAATAAGTTTAGTATTCAATAGCAATATTTTTGGCTATGTTAGATTTTACCAAACTATGCAGAGTGTGATGAGAATGGAATTCTCATGAATTCAGACATGTCAGAAATTTTAGATCTCTGATTAGATGACATTTGTATTGGTGATGCCTGTAATAACAACTTGATAAGTTACCTTGACTGTTACACTGCATTTGTAAACGTCTTTCTGTGATTTCAGCCAGTGAGTTGAAAGGATTCTGATGATATATCTGATCTCTGTTACTGATACTTTTAAAACAAAACATGGGAAATTCCTTTCTCCATAACTGAGTCAGTCATAAAATTAGCAAATATAACAGGGAATTTATTTGTTCCACCATAAATTTTTGAAGGCCATTCTTTTGAAAGTTCTAATATACAGTTATAAATTAAGTATGAAGCAACCATCACATATCTCTTATCATTCGATAAACATAGTCAAGTTTCACTGAAAGAAAGAGCTTAGAAGCTTCCACTATATCTGTCCCATGATACTTTTTTAAAGAAGGCATATTCATAAATTGAACCAAAAATAATAAAACTAAACCAAACCAAAATGACCTATCATAGCAACAAGTTCCATCTTTTTTTTCTCACACAAAAAGGAATAACATCCATGTTCAAACACATCATATATTCATTTTATTCTTCAAAGGATTTTACAAAAACTAAAACGAAAAAAAAAAGGAAAGAAAAATCTCAAATGTATGTACTTTGCTTTCTCATGGAATGTTAATTTTCAACTATTTAATCTCTAAAAAAATCTTTTCGCCTTTATGGAGAAGGGAAAAATAATTATGAAAAGAACCTACCTCTGGGTGAGTCCCAAAATATTTTTCTTTTGGGAGAAGAGCAATTTGGGAGGAATGCCATCCTTATTGCTTTCCCAGCATTCCTATTATATATATTTATTTACAGTGCAGCTAAGAAAACTTGTCTTGGGTATGTTGGATCACCCTCTGTGATGTAGTAGTAGGCATAAAATCAGTGGTTTTCTGTAACTTCCCTGCTTAAAATTCAACAGACAAGGAGAGGATCTAAATGTAAAATCTTGCTCTGAACCACTACTGTCAACTTCCTGCCCTCCGATAAATGATCCAGAGCTACTCCACATCAGGATGGAAATGTGTTAGGCACTAAAAACCACTGCTTGCATGACATCATTCCATAACAGATTACACTGTAATGTTTGGAATGTAATCATTAGCATCTAAACATGCATAAAATTTAATTAACCTACTTACCAGTTTGCTTAGAACTTTTGAAGGGCTACCTAGAGTCCTCTCTAAGCATTTTATTGCAGAGTTTTGGAAAGCTCACAAAAGAGAGAAGTTCACTGGGATTTTTCTCCCTAAAGCTGATGAGCCATGACAGATGAGCAGATGACCCGAGTTAATTATTATTGAATTCGTTATTACTGCTTTGTTGTCACCCAGCTCAGCCAGGGTAAAATGATGACAGTAGGTATCTCATTAAAACAGCTGTTTCAATTATGTAGCGGCAAATATTTAAAAAGCGGGCCTTCCAAGTTTAAAGCTGTTAGCAAAGTTTGTTTGTGCTGGTTGTGCCAAGATTCTTTGACCGAAAAAGGAAGGGAGAAATATAGTGTCCATCTTAATTGATTTGGGTAGGAGAACAGGGACACTAAGCAGTAGAACATAAAAGACTGAATATGGGCTTCATACAAATTTCCAGTCTTTGTGTGATTATTTTTTTTTTTCATCTTTGACTAAATTGAGTTTTGTTTACTGTACATCGGTTTACATTTAGACGGTGTGACAGAAGAGTGGTGTTTGTGTTGATTTCTTTCCAGCTGGAGGAAGTGATATGACTGTAAGGTTTGGACTGGTTGATTTTTGTTGTTGGTTTTTGTTTACTGTATTTTTTAACTGTTTATTGTTTACTTGTTGGCATTTTCATTTTGAGCATTAGGAGTTTTATGTCCTCCTTTATGGACAAGTACAAGTCCTTTCTCTTAGATGTTGTTTCAAAGTCTTTAAAAAGCCATTTAGATATCTAGATGGGAAAAAACTGTTATTTTACTACAGTAATATTTTCCCTAATATGGCTTGCACATTCATTTTCTGCACTTTTGATTCAGTGTACTTCACAACAGTGAGTGTAAAAATGCCTCTGAGCTTAGATTTTATACCTTTCTGCCTCCATTTTGGTTATATTTCTTTGGAATGAGTATAAAGGAACAAAAAGTTTTATATTAAAGAATTTTTAGTTCAAAAACTTCCTGCAATTTATCAGATGATTTCTAATATTGACATGTGCACTTTAATAATATATTTCCTCTGACAGCTATATTACTAACAGTACCCTCAAAGTTATAATTATGGACTTAAATGACCTAATGTCCATTTCCACTGAATCTCTATTTGATCTGCTGCATCTATCCCAGGTGGTAGATAATGACTTCAAGAGATTCTTAGGGTTTAGTAGGAACTTCTGGAGATCATCAAGTTCAACTCCCCTACTATAGCTGATTTCCCACAGTAGGTTACACAGAAAGGTTCCAGGCAGGTTTTTAATATCTCCAGAGGAGTCTCCACAACATCTCATCATCCTGTACAAGGCTCTGTCATCCTCAATGTAAGGATTTTTTTCTTCATGTTCAAATGGAACTTACTATGTTCCAGTTTGTGCTCACTGACTCTTTCTCTGTTGCTGCACACCACTGAAAAGAGCCTGTCCCCATCCACTTGACTCCAGAACCTTAGATATTTTTAAATGTTAAGAAGATCTCTTCTCAGTATTCTTTTCTCCAGACTAAACTGCTCCAGGTCTCTCAGCCGTTCCTTGTACGAGAAGTGCTTCAGGCCCCTAATCTTCTTTCCAGCCCTCTGCTGGGGTCTCTCTGGAAGATCTCTGTCTTTTTTTGAAAAGAGGAGTCCAGAACTGGGCACAGTATTCCAGATGTGACCTCAGCATGACAGAGTAGAGGGGCAGGATCACTTCCCTCAACTTGCTGGCCATACTCTTTTTAATGCACCTCAGGATACTGTTGGCCTTCCTGGCCACAGGGGCACACTGCTGGCTCATCATCAATTTTTTTGTTCACCAGGACACCCAAGTCTGTCTCTGCAGAGCTCCTTTCTAGCAGGTCAGTGTCTAACCTGTGATGATATGTGCAGTCGTTCCTCCCCAGATGTAGGACTCTACACTTGCCCTTGTGGAACCTCATAAAGTTCCTTCCTCTCCACCTAACTCTTCAGCCTGTTCAGGTTTCACTGAATGGCAGCGCAGCTTTCTGGTGTGTGTCTCCCAGCTTCGTATTACCAGCAAACTTGCTGAGTGTGCACTCTATCCTTCCATTCAGGTAACTGATAAAGATGTTGAAGAAGACTGGATCCAGTATCAACTCCTGGGGAACAATGCTCCCCACAGGCCTCTGGCTAGAGACTGTACCACAGATGACAACTCTCTGAGCTCTGCCAGTCAGCCACTTCTCAACCCACATCACTGTCCACACCTATTCCTAAGCTCACCTACAATGTTGTTATGGGAGACAGTGTCAAAAGTCTAGCTGAAGTCAGAATACACAACATTCACTACTCTTTCCTTCATCTACCCTGCCAGTGATGATATTATTGAAGGATACCAGGTTGGTCAAGCATGATTTTCCTTTGGTGAATCCCTGCTGACTACTCCCAGTAACCTTCTTTTCTTCTACTTGCTTGATGATATCAAGAATAAGCTTACCTTATCCCTGGGAAATTACCTTCCCAGGGATGAAGCTGAGGTTGAGTGTCCTCTAGGTTCTGTGACTCTGTGATTTGCTCAAAGTGGTGGGTAATGATTTGAACAGTTTCAGCTGTTTCTGTTGCTGCAGCAAATGGTTGTGTGCGCTCAATGGCCTCTTCAGCCAAAGATCACTTGACTCCTTAGTGCTGGTTATAGAAGGGTGGGTGCTAAATGGCAGCATGATGTCCTACCCATGCAACCCCGTGGATTCACCTGAAAAGGTGAAAGATGCTATGCCACTACGTTCTCTATTGACTATAGTGATCAAGGACAAGATTTCTTCAATTTGTCCCACTTTCCTAGATTAATTCCATCTAGGAAGAAAATAAGAATTTTTGGCCACTTGTTACTGATATCCAAGAGACTTCGTTTTAGCAGCTGTGTTGCAGATTGCAATTGCTAGACCAGCAGTCACTGTGAACCACACAGATTTGTAGGGGTTGGAAGGAGTATCTGGAAATCATTGAGTCTAAACCCCCTGCTAAAACAGATTCCCTATAGTAGGTTGCACAGGAAAGCATCCAGGTTGGTTTTGAATATCTCCAGAGAAGGAGACTCTGCAATCTATTTGGGCAGCCTGTTTCAGTGCTCTGTCACTCCCACAGTAAAAAAGTTTTTCCTCATGTTTGTATGAAACTTCCTGTGTTCCAGTTTGTGCCCATTTCCCCTTGCCTGTCACTGGGGACCACTGAAAAAGCCCGCCTCGCCTGCCTAGGAGTCATGCCTAGGGTCAAGATGCTTATTTAGGGTAAATTCTATGTATTCAGTTGGTTTTGGACTTCATGAAAATGGGCCAAACATAACTATCATATTTAAGGCATCTCATACAGAAATATGAAAATACACAGACAATCTCTCTAATGTTAGTTCAGAAGAAGGTTTATGAATTTTCCAATTCATAGAAACACATAAGAAATACCCTTTTGAATGTATTGTGTGTAAAATTTACTCTCAGCTCGATGGAATTATAGGAATGCTGTCTTCTACAAAAGTGGGAAGTCAGGCACTTAATTAGAAGATATAAAACGACAAATATAATAATCCTGAAAGCGTAACAGTCACCGCTTATTTTCTCAAACATAAATGGTCACTGTTGAAAAATAAGTATATGTCGGAGGCAAAAAAAACAACAGCGTTTGTGATTGCCACTGTTTATTTTTAGAGTAAGAAATGCTTGTATAACTGCAGTTTGGCATGTGCTTCATTGTTAACTGTTCCCATTTCAGAGAATCTAATGTAATTGCTGCTGAGTGTCTCTTCACTCCCACCAGTTGTTTTGTCTCTTATGAGGAAAAAAACATTCCTGGTCAACTTTGTTATTTTATTGCGTATATTTTTTGCTGTTGTAGTAAATCGCTCTTACCAGACATACAAGTTCAAGTTAATTATACCTAGATGATGAAGTTCTTTATTCATGAAGGTTAGAGATGAGACTTGTTATGGGGGGAAGGGTTGTTTTAAAGGTATCATAATTTTGAACTAAAAATAAACTGTATCTGAAATCTCTATTAGTAATAATAGATTTTCGAGTCTCATCATTTCAACTGCAGCCTTTGGGAAAAAGTACATATTCCAAAATGAAGCTCACCTACTTTCTTCTATTTTCTACAGTCTTCCCTATTGCTTAGTGTTGCTTTTAGGAGTAATTTCAATTATTCATCTCCTGTGTGGCAGTGAACATGATGTACATTCACACTAAATTCAGGAAGGTTTGATAGCCTTTACTGTATAATGGGAAAGAATTTGGCCCCATCTAGTACAATTTTTTTTTTCTTTGGGATCCCTCCCAGCTGAATTGTGCATGATGGGGTTTTCTTTAAAGGCAGAAAAATTGCTTCATTGCAAAGAAGCCCTACGAATGAATTCAGACCTTCTGGGAGCATGATATTGCTGGAGGTTGATGGTAATGCCTATCTTTCTGCCAATTATGTTCTAAGCAGAAAGAGAGCAATCCCATGTGAGAACTTTGAGCCAGAAGCATTTTGAAGAGAAAGGGCTGTGCAGTGGGAGCATCAATACCCTGTGTCCTTTGCCAATGAGTCTGTAGACAAACTATTGCCCCACTCTTGTGAAACAATCCCTTGTGAGACTATGGGGTCAAAGCCCCAGAGTAGTCAAGAGATTTTGTACCATTGTTTGGAAATGGGAACTTGGGCTCCGTCTTCATGGGAGATACAGTCCGTTTTATGGATTTTGTGGTCTTGTTTTTTGAGAGTTTTCCCCCATGAACCAATCCCAAGAAATAATGACACTAGAAGCTCCATAGAAGAATGGCAAAAAAGAAAGACAAATCTCAGAAAGAATTCTCTGATCTTGCTTACACTTGGAAGCCTATGGTGGTGGTGTGTGATTTCTCCCAGGAATCAACTCAATAGTCTTGAGTACATTCCCACATTAAAACAGTGAAGCTGATTTATAAACTGTTGGTATGATTATGTAATAAGCAAAGCCATATAATTTAAAATAATTGTTATGGGGGCTAGAAATAATTTAACATTATATCTGAGGCTTGTTATTTTTACTTTATATATATATATATGTTTAGGTGTATAAGAATATTCATAGAATCAAAGAATCATTAATGTTGGAAAATACCTCTAAGATCATCAAGTCCAACTGTCAACCCATTGCTACCATGCCCACTAAACCAGATTCCTAATCTACACACTTCTTGAACACCTCCACCACTTCCATGAAATGCCTGTTCCAATGCTTGACCACTCTTTCAAAGAATAATTATTTCCTAATATCCAACTTGAACTTTGCCTGGCACAACTTGAGGACATTACTTCCCATTCTATCAGTAGTTAACCTGTGAATCATAGAAAGATTTGTCTTGGAAGGTACTACTGTATTCTTGTTTACGTTTACTACTGTTATTGTTATATCATTGGTTAGATTTTTGGTTTCATACTTTGCTCTGCTCTCCACGTTTTCAAAAAATTAAATAAAAATAATTGAAAATCTATATTTATTTACTGAAAATCACAGATTACTTCCCATGAATATATTATCTTTCATAGACTGACCTTGACATCTGTCTGTGCACTGGTTATTACCGTGCTTATTTACAAACACCAGCATACTGAGAGGTTCTGGTGTGAGTCTCAATCTCTTATGAGACTTCACTGAATTCTGTGCTCACATGTTGGACTAGGGATGGAGAGTTATGAAATGACTGCATTTTCTTACATGTTTGTCTTCCCTGGTTTAGTCTCTTGTACCTTAATGTGTTTATAGCAAGGTTTTAAAAAAGATTATATAAGCAAGAAATTTTGTTTGTGTAGTTTAATATAGTTTCCTGGGATTAAACTGTGGTTCTCTTGAGATTTCCATGTTCGTTCATCTTTATACAGTTGTTTGGGGGAATGACATGACAGTAGTATTTCACCAAGCAACTTCCATCTTTCGTCTTTAACTCTGCAGCTCTGGGGATTTACCTCACCTTTACAGCCTATCAAACACCCCCTTAAAATTCACTTAGATCATAACTGATACTTACTTCTGTATGTCCTGTAGGAACTTTTATTTCATAATGTTTATTTTAATTCACATTTTATAGTCAAATTTGATATTGAAAAGTCCCTGTGTATCCCTGTTCTTTCCCTTGAAAGCTCTGCGAACCATCCATAAATTTAGGATTTGGAGTGTACCTCAATTTCAATGTCTATGCACATAATCCAGGTTTAGACTTATATCTAATCTTGGGTTGCAGCGTGGGCACTTTTGCAGTTTTGCTAACTTTGTAATGTATTATGCACCAGAAGCAGAATTTATGATACTTTTCCACACACACTCATCCTCAATTGTATTTGTCCAAACATGTTAAGTAGCCTGAGTGCAGAGAAATTATTAGGAAAAGACATTCAAAACCTTAGAAGGTATAACCATCAGTATAGTTAAAAACCTCTCTAGGAGGTTCATTTTGAAGATATTGTCCATTATTCCAGTAGCTTCTGCCTCTTTTTTTTTTTTTTCCGAGGTTCATTTTGAAGATATTGTCCATTATTCCAGTAGCTTCTGCCTCTTTTTTTTTTTTTTTTCCCTTATATTTCCCCGTGACAATGACCAGATCTCACAGGGTCACTTTCCTTTAGCAAGGCTCAGAGTGTGTCCAGCTTTGTCTCAGCATCATATGCTACAGCGTGAGTATTCAGCGCATCAACCCCCTCCTCTCTTTTCTCTCTTACTCCATTTTCCCCCTCCTCTTACTCCCCAGATAACCCATCCTCTCAAGAAAGCAACCATACTAGAAATCTCTCCTGATTCATTACCATTTCATAGTAAGAATGGTTCTTTGTAAAACCATAGGCAAGCACAAATGTTGAGGAAAGGACATAATAGATACAGATTTGTCATGAGTTTTGTAATTACCTTTGTATTCTTCAAGGAATCCCAGAAGCATAAGGAAGGAAAGAAGTAGTGTTGTTTTGGCCCCAGATGACTTTAAAACTATAGTGCATTGCATTGCGGGATCCTATTAATAATTAAACTATCTGTCACTTACCAACAACATACATTCCAAATTAAATTTAAGCAAAAGGAAAAAAAAAGGTCATTTGGGACTGAATTAGCGGGCTTCAGAGAGAAATAAATAATAATCAAACATCTGTGTTCTAAATAGTACGTGCTTTATCAGACAAACAACTGTTACCATCTCATTGTATAAAATGGCTTGGGGAAAACACCGTAGCTCAAAAGCAAAGTCTCGGTTAGAAAAGGGAAAAAAAAGTTCATTAACAAGTCAGGAAGTGATTGAAAGTTGCCATGTTGCTGGATTGCCTTTTTCCTCAGTTGTCTCTGCCAGCAGTAAAACAAATTTATTTTAGTACTTCGTTCAGTGGACAAATGACAACTTGAAAGCTAAGGAAAATATGCTAATGGAATACATTCAGAAAGTACAGCAGCTGAAATTTACACATATTCTGATCATCAAAATACGATCCCATCTTCCTTAATTGCTGAGTTTTCAAGAGTATTGTCTCATGTGAAGGTTATTTTTGCAAGAAGAACAAATAAAGGATACTGAATTAACAGACAATTAGATAAAGAGGGAGAACTTACTATTACATCCACCCTGCCAAGAAATACTGATGAGACATGATGCTGACCACACATGTCACTAATGTGTGCAAGGGGGAAAAATTGACCCAAATAAAATGATTGTAAATAACAGTGAACTAATTAGCCACAGTATAGTATCTCATAACAGTCAGGCTATTTTTGTTTTTCCTTCTTTGCTTACATTAATCTTTCCACCTCATGGAATCCATTGGGACATTATGGGATTGAAGGATAATAAACATAATAGGCTCATCATTTGGACTTTCTCCGTAACTTCAGCCCTCACATACCTTCTCTCCACACCATTTCACTCTCTACTGTGTCACTATAAACAAGGAACAGTGTTAGACAGTTATAGATGATCTATGAGAAGATCGCAACCAAAAATCTAACCAAAATATAGAGGAAAACATAAATATTTCACATTAGTTGATTTTTTTCCCCCTATTCTCCTGAACACTTGATTGCTGCAATGCCTGCATCTCTGCAGGTTGGGATTCTGCTACCTTTGAGCAGACAACTGTCTGTTTGTCTACTCCTTAGGTAACTGTGTTAAAATATCCTATTCCAGCTGTAACACTTGTTTTACAAGAGCCCTGGTTTTGTCTGACACAATATGGAACAACATTTGTCATTCGTTATCAGGGGTGATATATTTGTTAGCCTGCAGAGAAACATCTGCTGTGCTTTAATCTCTAGTGTGCAGGCCAATATTCATAGGATACAGCTGCATAAAATCACAGTATTAGATGGGTCTGTCCAGTCTGACATGAAGGCTAGCTGGCAGGCAGACAGAAACAGATTTTATTATCTGCCTTTTACATATTTATTTATGTCAAGTATTTCTGAGAATCCATACATTATAGCCCTTTTTATGCATTGTTGTTTTGCAGTGACAAGTCATCGACAGCCAAATGAGAAATTTATGTTACATATTTAATATGGACATCTGAATGATTATCAAATCTATAGAAGCCAAGCCTGCCCAATCACCCCTAAATAATGGATGAGAAGTGGATGTGACTCAATTTGTTCAGTATAAAACCTAGACGACCTCTGTCTCTCATTTCATCACTGCAGCACTGTCATTATTTGCTTCTATTCATCTCACTTGGCATCACTCAATAAAATCTGCACATGATAAAGAGAATAACCTTGGTCAATAGTAAGAATGTGGGGGGAGGAAAAATGATCATTTCCTCTCCTCAGACGTATGGTACCATGATGAATACCATCATGGCTATATGAACTTCATGAGGATGTTGGTATGTAGTAATAATAAAAGACGAGACAAAAAATTTAATGAGATGGTTGGATGTAAGCAGGAGGGTTAGGTTGGATTAATGTGCTTTCATTTATTTGGTGGATTTATGATAAGGCATTTTTTAAGAGGGATTTAAAACAGAAGAAAAAAAAGCCACTGGAAATATGTCTTTATTTAAAATAATTCCAGAAACATTCTTGCGAGGGAAAGATGGTGCAAGTACTTTATAGAACTTGCAAAAAAATTCCTCAACTGTTATCCAGCAAAGACTTGTTGGCAACAGAAGATATGCTATTCACTGATGACTATGGAAGAAGGATTTTTAAGAATAGACAATGATGAAATTGCAGGTCAAAGTAAAAATCTGTCAAAAAGAAACAGTCATGCAGATTCAATTTTGCAAGTAAATTAAGCTCTTTGAAAATATTTCAGTAGTGATGCCTGTGACTTTAAAAGCTTATTATGTATCTTCAAAGGTTCCATAGTTGGGTTGATAAATCAATAAGGGATGTATAAATGGTAGAGTTTATCTTCATATCCATTGACATGATAAGGCTTCTGTTCACAGAAGTGTCCAAAATGTGTCACCAGATTTCATGATAGCAAGGAAGATGACCTATGTCATGCTCTAATAGTGCAGTAAAGCATGCTGTAATTTTGTAACTCATCATTCATACAAGCATCCTACAAAAGAGTTACAAACATGGACAAAGCTATAGAAGGTTATAGTGAAAAATGATAGGAACAGAATGTTAAGAGACACATAAAGGATAGGAAATAGTAAGCAAAAAAAGCATGCAGGACTAGGCTGCAGTGTGCTGATTACAGATTGGGTTACTGCTGCATTTCAGAAAGGGATGGAGTCAGTCAGTCTGAGGAAGTTGGCTAGACAGTTGTGGACTATAAGTGCAGAAGCAGCAGCAAAGTATCAATCTGCAAGTTTGGAAGAGATGACAAAAAAGCAGAAGGTATTTCAGAAGTAAATGAAAAAAAAAATAATTAAAATTGATCCATGCAGGAATAAGAGGCGACTGGATCGTGTAGGTTGCAATATAGTTATAGCACTGAATTCAAAAACTGAAGAGGGATACAGAGGAAGTGTTACATAATGCACAAGGTGGGGCTTCATAAGGGCGACAAGTGACTGAAGCAGCTTTGCATATCCATGTTTATGTGGATGTTTATCAAGGGATTGTCTAGTATTTTTCTCAAATAGTTTAGCAAAGTGCATTATAAGTCAGTGATTCGTATGAGGGAAGTTGTCATTCAGTCTTGTGGAGTAAAGCAACCAGTTTGCAAAGAATTTAAGCTGACTACGAAACAAATTCAAATGAACAGAAGAGGCTCACAATAGCAGGTACAGTTTGAAATGTGGCTATCTCTGCTCAGAGAAGCTTGTGAAGGAGAAGGTAAGGGGGTCAAAATTTGTGTGGCACAAGGAAAGGAAACACAAAGGTAGGATCATTAGGATCAGAAAAAATATAGAAAGTTGAGGTAAATTACAAAATCAGTGGACAAATAAAGGAAAAGAAGCAAAACAAACAAAGAAGAACATGACAAACTCCAGCCTTGCAAAATGCCTAGAGAAAAAGATAAAAATTGAGCCAAGCTATTCATCTAAAGACAGCTAAGCTAGAAAGGAAGTGGAAGATGTTGTTTGAGATCCATTTCTGTGAAAGCTTCATGAAAAAATGAAAGAATGGAGGTCAGTGAGGGAGGCCAAGCTGTGCAGGAACATTAGAGTTGTAAAGCTAATCAGAAATGAAAAGGGAATAAGTAATGTAAGTGTATTTGGTGGAAGCGTTCAGATACCGGAACTGCCAGAGGAAATAATTCCATTTAGAAGAGGAAAATTATGCTGAAAACATCACTAATTCTGGAGGTGAAAGTGTGACTCTGTTGAATAGGCAGAGATTCTGTGTTCTCAAAATGCAGTAGATGATGCCACAGTGACAGCTGTATCTGAAGCAGGATGCAGAGAATAGCAAGTAAAGTGCAGGTTATGTACTGAGTTTTAAAACTGCTTTTGAATGCAGTAAAGATCAGAGAGGACTTGGCTATATGATATCTGAGAGAGATGAGGACACTGGAATTCACTGCATTAGACCAAGAGAAAAAGGATTCTGATTCACAGAGATGAGATTGAGGAAGGGCTGAGGCATTTCCTATTTCTTAGAAATTATAAGAAATTAAGAATGTTATTGGCAGACCAACGACTAGCCTGTGAATAGATAAAATGCTCATTAAAAGTGTAATGAACAGTGACAAAATTGTGAACAAGAAAATAATGGCAAATGTTAAACCGACACAACAGGACCTTCTGCAAAAAATTCTCACTTGTCTTTAATGAGGTAAAGTCCCTGCACTTCCACATCAGATTTCATTATGTATTTTTCTCCACATATGCACCATCATTCTACCATGAAAAGTCAAAAATAATGTCAAAATTAAAAAGAGACCACTTTCCTTCTTCTTACTCCTAAACACATAGATGCCGGCAACATCTGTAGATTAAAAGAGTAGGAACAAATAAAAAATACATTTGTAATATAATCAGTTACAAGGGATTGCGTTCAGATGAGAGCTTTTGCTTTGTTTCTCATCAGAACTATAGAAATCAACTTGACACAGCATGTCACCGTATTCAGGAACTATCTGAGAAAATCATATGCAAAGGCAGCAACAGTTAGGAGCAGTGAATTGCTTGAAATCATTTGTAATAGTTGTGAGCAGTCTGATCGTTTCCCCAGCCTTTTGAAGCCGTGTGATTTGTGCTGTAAAGCTAATGCTGGCAATAAAGAACCCATGCCTATCTGTTAATCAGGTTGAAGATGGCAGCTGTTTCACATCAAGAGGATTTTAAGACAAAAGCAGAATAAAATACGAGGCAGCCAGAAAAAGGAAAATTCTATTTTTTATTTTTATTTTTTGTCAGAGACTAAAATTAATTGTGATGATTTAAACAATTCCAATGAAGAGCTTTGTGTACACTGAATAGATAGTGAGAAATATTCTGTTATGAAGCATTGATACAGTCAGCCTCAGAACTTGCTGAATGCCTGAAATCCTTTCTAATTCCTTCAGTTTTTCAAGTTTCTAACATGCTGGAGAAATTTATAGTCCATTTCTTTGTTGCTACAGACTTGAAAATGGCATTATTCACTCTGCCTTTTTTTGTTAGTTATACAAAAATAAAACTTATTCGATTCTGACATTCCTGTCATTTAAAAAAGAGTGTTGGAGTTTATTTTGGTTTTTAAATTATAACAGATTCCTATGATTTATTCCAAATATTTCTTCATTTATGTCAGGTACTGTCCTGATACTGTACCTGATAAAAGAGAGCCAGTAAGAAACATTCTATTTTTTAGATTAGGTGAAAAAGAATTCTGACAGAGCTCTGAGATAAAACATGGGATTTAAATGGGGGAAATCTTTGAATTCCTGAGTTTCCCTATTGACTTTAGTAGAACTTTGTACCTTTTCCTTCCTTTCTTACTCAAAACCAGTGCTCTGATTTCTTTGTACATAGGGAATTTTCACTTATAAATGGTGAATTATAGAAACATATCACAACCACGGATTTTTGTTTCTTTGCCTAAAACATCCAGGTAGTGTTCTGAAATCAATGGCTTTTGAGACTTACTCTACTAATTAAAAGGTCTCAAATGGTGTATTTTTAATAACTGACCCTACAGTATTTTACCTTTTTGCTTCCACAAATCCCACACAGCCAAAAGCTAAGACAGATTAAGATTATGACCTTACTGAAACCTTTTCTATATGCAGAAATAGCAGAAATTCTGAGCCTTGCAATATCTGACTTGAAACTACAAATTCCAAAGGGAAAGTCGGGGTTTCACTTTAGGGTTCTTCACAATGTTCTTCTAGTCCATGAATGTGTCAAGATTACAGACTTCAAATTCATGGTGGTTTCAGATTTTTTTTAAAGAGGGCTTTTATGTCTGTCTCTGTGTTCTGTAGAGTTGGACAAAGGCTCCTGGTGTAGCAGATGCAGGGAAGTGAATAAGTAGTCCTAATAAAACCCTTAAACACTCATCAAGAATTTCCTGAAATATTTCCTTGGTAACATGCTTGACATGTATTTCCTTCTATAACCAAAAAACATGGTGATGAATGTTTGCACTCTACATTTACCATATACTTACCAATTAAATATCAATAAATAAATATTATGATAAATAATATAAAGTTTATATCTGTGTTACAACTTGCTAAACAAATTTAATATGTGTTATATTTAGTGTAGAAACATACCCTGGTTAATCACTAAAGACACTTGCAATATATAACTTTCTGGCTATATCAGAACCACATAACATGTTTTGTTGCATTTCTTTATTTATTTAAATACAATACACTTCATAAGGTGTTCCTGTTTTGTATCATCCTATTTCTGTACTCTAGTAAAGCTAGCTACAACTGTTACTGTAGTTGAATACATGGGCAATTATTTTCAAACAGCTGGAAACTTTTTAAGGCTCCTTTTTCTGCTCTGTGAGGTATTAGTAGGTAGCTCTTCTTTAATGATGGATTGCATGTCCCTGCCTTAAGAATACCTTCATTTTTAATCTTTTGCTTACACTTAACAGTGAAAAGGTCTGTGACTTGATCCACACAACTATCAGGTTCCACACAGGAATCACAATTTGGCAAATTGTTTGCCTTTGTTGCATTCATTTTTGTTTATAAAATACTAATTACCTCTTTTATTGTTTGAAGAGATTAAAAGTTAATAGGAGAAACTAAATAAACAGAATGCCATTCTGCACAAACTATATAAGCTGGTAATTAATTTCTGGCCTCCTCTGAGCTAATTAACTCATATAAAGAAATGAAGTTAATGAACCATAATTCTAGTCATACAAGTGTAGATACAAGCAGTTTGACTTAATGAATTAATAAGATATTTCCTTTCTTAGAGGTTTTTCAATTGTTCTCCTAATCTGTAGGCCTTCTTAATGTTTCTTTCTGGCTAAAATATTTAATAAAATGCAGGACAACCTGGAGATGGGACTTCTTAATTTTTACAGTCATATGGATACCAACTTTTCAAAGCAAACAGAGAATTCTAGCTCAACTTGGTGATTAATCTTTGAATCCCAATGAAGTTGTTTTATTTCTAGTGGATGTGATGATGAAAATATCTTGGACTGCTTGTAAAAAAGCATATACAGCAACTATGCTCTATCTAAACTAATAATAATAATAATTAATAATCATATTGACATCCTTTTAGTGGAGTGAAAGAATCCGTTGTTCTAGATTGTTGACAACCTCATTTCTATGAGACTTTCGTTTGGAATTTGCACAGTTATCTGAACTTGCTGTAATCAAAACTTGAGTCAGATGTACAATTGTTACTTAATCCTGAGAAAAAGATTGTCTATCTCAAGCTCACTGGTTTCTTCTGAAAATAAGACTGATTGTTTTGCCATAGTATGAATACAATGTTAGTTTTTATCAAACTACACTTATACCTCATCAAATGGATCTTGCCTTAAAGAAAATAATTCCTCCAATGGAAGAGTCCTTCAAAAAAACTGTTTCTGTGGTTTGCAATCCTCTATGCAATGTTATCATTAATATTCCCACAAATAGAGTTAGGTCTTAAGTATTTATGAAGTATGAGATGAAAAATCTTCCACAGAGTACACTTTTCATTAGTATTGATTTTTTGATTCTCATTGTTTTTCTCTTATTCACGAAAGATGGAATTTGATTGTATAGATTACTTTGTTTTTCATACTTTCAAAAGAAAAAAAAGAGGATTATTTTCTAGATAAATATTCTTCAAAATATATTTCTACTAGCACTTTTTATCAAAAAGAGCCTAAGCAGAAAACAAATCATCTTTTGAGATTGATTTTTCCCCTCACTACTGGAGTACAGAGCTTATTTGGACATCTCTTTAGAAACTTGAATCTTCCACTCAAGCACTGAAAGTTTTCTGTTGATTTCAGATGGATTTTTATCCTTATAATTACTTCACAATGATTAAAAATATAGCGAGCAAAAAGTCTTTGCATAATTCTCAATACCACACTGCTCTTTACACATATATTCCATGCTTCTGTTTCCTTTCAGGTGAAAACATCTCTTACCCTATTATTTTAAACACGTCATTTACCTAAGTGTCAGCAGTCTCTGTTTCAGACCTTTAACCTTGAGTTGTGACCAGGTGATCAATTTTGTTTTCCTTGTGCATAAGAGCACAGCTGACACAGCTTTAGAAATGTATTTCATCTTGATTTAGTAACCTTCATTTATCCATCTCCATTATTTACTTAGATGCTAGGAGTACGTCCTTTCTGGGTTATTTGTTTCTAATTGATGAGGTGGACATATGTGAGCATGTTGTGGTCATTGAAAGTAGACAGTATCTGGCAGGAAGTACATAAAATGACTATTTTTTCTTCTTTGTTTTTTGTTTGTTTGTATAGATTTTGATTGAATAATCTTCTATGATCATGACAGCATTTGTTGTTGAAAACAATGACTGCCTAGTACCAGCATGCAACCTAACCAAGATGCAACATTCCAGTGTAATTGGTTTCAAAACCTTTGATCGATATTTAAACCACGAAGGAAAAGATAAGCACAAAAATAAATGATTCAGCTAAAGAAGATATTGGCACACCTTTCCAGATTCTACTCAAATAAGAAATTCATGTTTTGGTTCCTAAGCTCACTGCAGCCCTGTGATGTTAACTGGTTTTCATCGTAGTTGCATGTTATACTTGAATATAGTTATATTCAAATGTTTTGTCTGTTCAAATCCACACTTAGATTCGGATTACTGACATATCACACAGGGTTCTACCACTGCTCAAAAGTGGAGGATATCTGCAGAGAAAATGCTAGATTTATTTTACAGGACCTTTTTGAATAGGTGACGAGATTAATTCCGAGCATAAATAATAAACTACCATACATTATACTGACACCTAATTTTAGCCCTCAAGATTAGTATACATTTGACCTGTAACAAATATGCATTTATGGGAGGAAGGTAAGCTAGTGTCCTGGCAGAACACGACCTTTGTTACCTTTAGGTAACAAAAGAGGTTATTTTTATACTTGATTCCTTGTTATGGTGTGCGAGATGTTGATGGTTGGAAATGCACACCCTATCTTGCAAGCCCAGTGTACTTCACCAAGGACAACCAATAGGGTGGTAATAACAGCCACTTCCAGCAATAACTTGGTGCATTACAGTACTTTTTGAATAATCCCATCTTTATCAAATCTTTTTTTTTTTTTTCCTTTTCTAGATCAAGTCAAATCCAGAAAGTTCAGACACTGTCAGAACTGATCTTTGAGTAGAAATGCTGTTGAGGAATATTACATGCTCTAAATGTTTCTGATTAAGCAATTGTGAAAACGTTCCGTTCTGTAAACTCCATTACCACTAGATTCCTTCCATCCTTTCTGTCCTTATTCTACAAACTTCAGAAGCCTAGTCTCATTTTAAATTACAGCTTTTAAACTTTTATACATATTCTATACTGTCTTTGTTCAGAAAAGGATATATTTTATACATACATTAATATATAACAAGAAAATCATCCTGTGAAATAATAAATAATAAATAAAAGTGAATTCTAGACTAGAATCCTGGAACTGCCTAAAAATTTAGCTGCAGCTTTCTTTTCTACACTATGTATTAATGTATAGGTCACACTATGTATTAATGTATAGGTCTTCCATACGAAGTTCATATCCTTTTTTCCTGGTTTCTCTGTAGATTCGATAATGACTAAACCTATATTTAAAACTGAAAGTTAATACTCTTTAATTAATTTTAACATGATTTTTTGCTTCTCGTCTGTAATCAGAAAATATATGAGCAGAAATGTCTAACAACTTTAAATTTAAAATATTTTTACTTATCTAAATCTTCAATATTCTTAGCTCTTACTTGAGTGTAAGAGGAATTATTTCATATTTTCTACATAAAAGTATTTGAATATTTTGCTTTTGTTTAATAGTGTAGTAAAATAGAGGAAAATAGGAAAAAAAAAAAAAAAAAGGCACACCTGAAAGGTGATACTTGATGGCTAAGTTTACAGAAGAGTCATATTATAACCATGTGGTGCTGCCCAATCCATGCTCCAGTTTAATAGCATCATTCATGGATCTGCCTGTACACCTGACCTACACATGCACACTTGAACATTCAGTTCCAAATCATAATCTGGAACAGGTGTTATGTGATATATCTAGGATCTCTTTGAATTAGACACTTTTGTGCCAAGATTTTTCTGATTATTACTTTTCTTTATCAACAGCTGGTCATCAATAAGGAGAGCATTCTCACTCAGGTAGTGATGAAGAGCAGGCTGGCAAAAGCAGATATCTAAAACTCCGGAAGGTTTTTACCACAGTGTTTCATGTAAAAATGGAGATGCATGTGTTAGCATTCTAGAATTGAAACAGTGGTTATGATCATTATTGGGAGGCTATAGTTCCAGCAAAATAAACTGCTGTTAGAAGATAGCTTTAGTGACATAAACATATTAATGCTAAGATATAAATCACAGGGTCCTTCCACATTTTCATTATCTTCCTCTGAGGATTTACTGTGCTATAAATGAGACTCTATAGGAAATCCACCCATATATAACAATTTATAGTGTGATGTCAAGCATATGAGGATTAACACTGAAATCATTATATATTTTAATCATAGTTGTAATCAATTAAGTTATGTAATTCTGATTTTTCTCAGTCCATTTTTAATACACTGTGAACGCTGTATTCATACTTCTGTGGTTGTTGAAAGGAATAACAAATGGTTTCTTAAATTAGAGAAAGAAAAACATTGAATTCTTAAGCAGATAAAAAAGGCTTAAATACATCATGATTAAACCATATGTCTTGTACGATCATCTCTTAAGTACTATAAGTCTTTACAGATGTACTGACCTCTTAGATTCCACAGCACAAATGAATCCCATTGCAACTGTGATATATTAATATTTGTCAAAGTCCTCCAAATTGAAAAGATTTCCTTTTACTAGTACATGGGATTGCTTAGTTGAAAATTAAAGTTCTTGTACAAATAGAGCTGACATTTTGTTACTTTCTATTCTGGGGAAATGTTTCCCTTCTTCTCTTTGATAATATTTATTACATTTCATTTTTAATGATGTAAGAACAATGCTAGAGTATTCATAGTGGCTGGTTAAAAAATTTTCACTGCACCTTTGATTAGAAATGTAATTAAGAGTACCTAAGCATTCTGAACATCAGCTCACCTGCATATGTAGCTTCTCTGACAGCAAAAAAAAAACAATAGAGGTAGAGCTTATGACATTGTTATTTCTGTGCTTTCCACTTCATTATATAATGACTAGTTCAGGCACCAAAACATTATTTGGAGAGGTTCTTTCACTTGTGCATGCAAAAACTTTGTTTTTGCTATTTGGCCTTTTCTGAGTATTGTTTTAGATTTGAGAGTTAGAAGAATAGGGATGGAAACCAGTTCTGTCATTGTTAGTCTTGCAGGTTTTCTGCTAGACAAAGACATGTCATGGCATCTAAGTACCACACAGTAGAAAACAGGCACTTCTGAAACATAAATATTGCATTTTGCCTTTGGAAAACTAAAGCTTGCACTTAAGAAAACAACCAAGTTGTGTAGCCAGTCCACTATAAAACAGACTAACTGATTTTTAACTTATACTATCTAGCTAAACTTAGACAGGTAAGCTTGAAGCTTCTAAAATAATTGAGTTATTGCCAACAGTAAAAAGAGTTTATATTCAAGCAATTAAACTCATAAATTAATAGGGATTTGTGAAACGTCACCATTACTTGAGTTTCATCATCAAAGTATTTGGTTTTGGGGTCATCTTCCAAATTATACAACAATTTTATTTTATCAAAGTAATATTTTTAGCCGACTTCCATCTTAAAATATTTTTTATTCTTCAAAACTGACTTGTCGTCTTTTTTGAACTCAACAGAGAGATTCTTGGATACCATTTTTCGATATCATTTTGTACTGATTAAACAGAAGTTACACAATCTGATAAACGTGCAATTTTTGTAAAATACTGAATAGACTGGAACATACACAATAGCTAAATTGGATATCTTGGAGGAGATGGTGCATAGAGTAGCAAACTGTAGTTACAAGAAAAAAAAAAATTTGATGCCTTCTAGCAGGTCGGTGATAAATACAAATAGAGAAATACAATCATATAGCAAAATAAAACATATACAACACGAATATCAGGAAATTGAATGCTATGTGTTAAGTTATGCAACATTTTTTACAGTTCATTATGCAAAATTTTTCACAATTTTATGTTGAGATAGAGCCTATAAGAGCAGTGTACATCATCTCCATAAGCACCTGTCCTCCTTGTTAAAAAAAACTATTTTAAACTTGTGTAGTTCTAGTTCCCAGCTATTTGATTTCTCAGAAAGAGGAATAAAGAATTTTTCCAGCTTCCCCTGCAAAATTCTGCTGTTACCTCAGCAGAAAATCTTTGTCATGTTGAAGTTACATTGAAATAGAACATAAAGGATGAACTATACACAGAATAAATATCTTTCTGTGTCTCTATCGCTCTCTCAAAACCCATCAAAATTGTTCACAGAGGAAGGATAGTGGATGTGCCATACAGTGTAAAAGAGGAGGGAAACTGTCAAATTCTTCACATGAAAATAAACACAGAAATAAATCTCCACTTTCCCCTTGGTCTCCCAAGCGTGAATGGATCAAAATAATAATGACAGTGAGAAGCAGCCATTTATAACAGAACCATTTGTGTCCAATGTCGTTGAGTGCTGAGATGTAAAAGAACTGCTATTGCTATTGAGCATGGGTTCAACATGGAGAACATATGGAGACTGTATGTTCTCAGTAGTGCATCAAGACTAGAGAATTCTGACATGAAAAATAGTATGCTGTGAAATAGGGTCAGCTGTGTAGTAATCATGGGCAGACTCTCAAAGCTAACTTATTTCTCTGCAGACAGGCAGGATACTACAACTAGCATTGCCTTCTTATGTGATGAGGAGTCATTTCTCTGGATTCACAATTTGTATACCTGGAAACTGACTGAATACAGGCAGTTAATTCCTAAATGAGTGTAATACTTTATGAGAGATAGATAGCTTCTTTTATATACTTATTGGCATTCATTATAGCTGTTAGAAAACAGGGGAAAGCACGGTAAATTGCACTGCATATTATATAGGTGTATTAATCTAGGGTGGAAAAGATACAAAACTGCATGCTGAATAACTATGAGAATAAATGTTTGTATAGGAATCCTTATTAATTTGCAAGCAGGGTAATTCCAATAAATATGTGAGATGTTCCCTCAGAAAAGGTGATCAAACATGATCGTGCAAAAGCAGCAATTAAAACTGAGGAAATCCTATAGAAATCTCCATGCAGAAAATAATTGCACCAATTGCTATTAATTAATGCATACTGAATGTTTCTGGAGGCCAAACAGTGGATGTCATCAAAGTGAAGCAGTGTATGGTGTCTTTCAGCCATGGTGACAGTTTTGTGAAAGACAAGTCATATTCTGGATGGCCACGCAAAGCTGTCACACCATGAAATGAAGGGCATCTCGATCAACTCATCTTCATGAATTGTCAGGGAACTGCATAGGCAGCCGAATATTGGCTTCAACGTGTTGGGAGCAATACTGGCAATGTAGAAATATTACAAACTTTGCACCAGGTGGATCCCATGAATGCTCTCGCTGGAAAAGAAAGAACAACATATGGAAGTTTGTCAGGAACTGTTGAACAAATACAGCAGTTTCCTGAATCACATCATTATCAACTGATTTCCAGGAACTCAAACAATCAACTCTGACTGCTATATCATAATGCTAAGCTGAAGCCTTAAATATCCAGAGACAGATCAGAGGAGATGACAACCTTAATTTTACAACACACTAGTGCCAGGCCCCATAACAGTTTGAAGACAATGGAGCACATTAACTTTCTTGGCTGGAATGTACTACCACACCCACCGCATAGTCCAGATTTCAAAGTCCTTCTGACTTCCATCACTTTGGAACAACTAAAGAAGGGACCTTTAAAGATCATCTAGTCCAGAGTCTAGTGCTCTGGAACTAACAGGGACACCACAGCTGGATCAGGTTGCTCAGGGCCTTATCCAGCCTCGCATTAAAAGTCTCCAAGGACAGGGCATCCACCACATCTGTGGACAGCCTGTTCCAGTGCTTCACCACTCTTCCTGTAAAAGACTTATTTCTTATATCCAATCTAAACCTACCCTCTTTCAGCTTGAAACCATTTCCCCTTGTTCGGTCACTACAGCCCCTGCTCTAGTGTCTGTCCCCTTCTTTCCTGGCACTCCTCTGATACTGAGAGGCTGATACCAGGTCAGCTAGGAAACATCTCTACTGCAGGCTGAATAGCCCCAGTTATTTCAGCCTGTCCTCATAGGTGAGGTGTCCCATCCATTGGATCATTTTTATGGCCCTCTTCTGGATGCGTGCCAACAGGTCCGTGTCTCTCTTGTACTGAAGACTCCACATTTGGATGCAGTGATCCAGCTGAGGCCTCACCAGCACACAACAGATGGGCAGGATCACCTCCCTCGGCCTGCTGGCCACAATTCTTTTGGTGCAGCCCAGGGTACAGTTGGCTTTCAGGGCTGTGAGGGCACGGTGCTAGCTCATGTCCAGCTTACCATCCACCAAGTCTTTTTCAACAGGGCTTCACTCAATCCTTTCATCTCCCTGTTTGTCTTGGTAATGGGGGTTACCTCAAACTAGGTCAAGTCCTTACATTTGAATTTGTTGAACCTTGTGAGGTTCACCTGGATCCACTGCTCAAGCCTGCCTGGGTCCCTCTGGATTGCTCCCATCCTTCTGGTTTGTCAACTGCATCCCACAGAACTTGCTGTCATCAGTAAACTCACTGAAGGTGCACTCGACCCCACTGTCGATGTCAATGATGAAAGAGTATTGGTCCCAGCACCGACCCCTGGGGAACACCACTTGTCACAGGTCTCCATCCAGACATTAAGCCATTGACCATCACACTCTGGACTCAATCCTGCAGCCAGTTCTTCATCCATTGGACAGTCCACCCATCAAATCTGTATCTTTTCACCTCAGAGAGAAGGATGCTGTGGGGTGCAGTGTCAAAGGCCTTACTGAAGTTGAGATAGATGACATCAGTGGCTCTTCACTTGTTCATTGATGCAGTGATACCATCATAGAAGGCCACCAGATTGGCCAAGCAGGATTTGCCCTTGGTGAAGCCATGCTGGCTCTTCCATGTCACCTCTCCGCCTTCCACGTACCTTAGCATAGTTTCTAGGAGTATCTGTTCCACGATCTTCCCCAGCATAGAGGTGAAACTGACGTCACTGGTTCCTGGGATCATCCCTTTTATTCTTCTTAAAATTGGGTGTGATGTTGCCTTCTTCCAGTCACCAGGGACTTTGTCTTATTGCCATGTCTTTTCCAACATAATTTAGCGTGTCTTGGCAACTACTTCTGCTAATTTGGTGACTACATCAGCTATTTCCCTTGGGAACTTTGGGATGCATCTCATCAGGACCCATAGGCTTGTGGATATTCAGGTTTCTCAGGTGGGCATGAACCTGATCTTCATATACAGTGGTAGGGATGTTGCTTTCCCAGTCCCCTCTTTCCAAACCAAATATTTGTATATACACACAAAGGTCACTCTAAAAGTAATTATTCCCATTTATTTCCCTGGAAGCTACAACTAATGCAAAGAGCTCAATAACACTGACAGAGCACATTCTCAGCTACAAAACATTGTTTTTCAACATTTGCCATGATTATCTATTTATTTTTGCCAGCCATGAACAATAATCTGCATACTGCACTTGTAAAAATCTGCACCAGTGTAGACGACCCACTATCAATATTACCATTGCTAAAACATACTACCCACTGCTTCATTGTGCTGTCATCCATGGTTCAGTCTCCAGAAATGTTCAGCCAGCAAAATGAATGTCAATTGGTGCCATTTTTTCTGCATGGAGGAATTCAGTTGCAACCCATGCAACATATTGGCCAAAAGGTTTAACTTCTACTGCCACGCCACCGACATACATCACAGGCCAACATCATAGCAGGCATTACTTTCGGAGCAGTTATCATATACTTGCATAACAGTGAAAGGAAAGGTTTGTGCAATATTCTGCCCACAGCTCTGCCCTTAATTTACACTGGATGTTACCTGTGATTCATAAAATTTTATATATTCACAGCATTTTCTAACACGGAATAGAAAAGCAGACAAGCAGCCATCAGCAATTAAAAAGAGTGAAAAATATGCATTTTCATTACATTTTGTTTTCTATATCATTGATTACAAAAAGCTAACATGGAGTGTCTCAGATTTTGTTATGTTTTTATACTTTTCTCCATATGCTTTTTTATCACCCCTTACATAAGCAGTCTCCATCTTCATTCTTTATATGCAGTAATCTCTCTCAAGTGTATTTTATTTCAATATTACTGATTTTAGCACAATGATCTGCTCTCCGGGAGAACTTGGCTCCCTCTTTTTATCCTGAGCTAAAAAATATCCACGCACCCAAGCTTCCAGGGTTTAATTTTTTTACATTTTTAATCATTTATTATTTGGTTTGTAATTTCCCAAAAATCTCTAAGAAATTATGTTCTACTGTTCTTTAAAGGTCAGGAATTATAGCTTCTTAAATTTCTAACTCGAGTTACATAAAGACAAATCAAGGCCTTTTAGCATTGTTTAATACAGCTATTTTTGACATTTCGAAAATAAGTCACTTAGTATGCACTGCGTTATTGTACTATTGTGCTGGCACCAATTTGTTTGTTTACTGATTTAAGCTAATTTAGCCAGTTTATAACATGTCAGAATTTTTCCAGGGGTTATAGAATACATGGTTTTTGGAGGCTTGCACAACCACTGATAATTAGAACATTAGCCCTTGGGTTGTTTCCTTTCTGTTTTTCCAAAAGGAATAAAAAAACACCTGGATGTATTAAAACACCTGGGTAATTTATATGGAACACACACAACATACACATACACTTTCTTCTCCAAAACAGTAGAGCTTCTGTTTCCATGCTGGCAAGGAAATGATTGATATAACTAATGCCTGATGAAGTAAAACCACTAGCTGTTAATAATTTTGCACTAAGCTTGTGTCTGTTGTTAACAAACTAAGGGGCCAATTCCTATGTGTATTCTTCACTTACTCTAAACAGAGATAGAAAATGGCATCTTAAATTGATTTTCTGGTACTTTTATTAACAAAAGTTGCAGTATTGCATCTAAAGCTACCTATTTTAGATTTGCTACCAAATATTTTTACAGAAAAATTCTGCTTAGGTAAATAAATGATATTTAATCTAATAATAAATGCTTTTTTTTTTTTCCTTCTCTGAGATTTACATGTTTGAAAATGAATTATAGAATTTTTTGATATAAGAATACCCCTCTCAATCATATTCCTGAAATAAATACAGCCAGCAATCAAAGTTGTCCTATTTTTTGACTGTAGCTCTTTCAGGAAGAAGTCTCTTCATAATTCACTGGAATTTTAAGTGACTGATTTGTTGAAAATCAATATTAGTTTGGCAAAAACACTTCAGAAAACCAATGGTTTAATAACATTTGTCATATTAACCCAGGACAAAGCATAGCCATTCCTACTAGTAAACTCTAGTGTGAAATTTTCTTTGATTTGGTTTAAAAGGTGTAGTCTTTTCACAATGCTCACATTAAATGGGACTGCTTACAGACACAAAATGAACGGTATAAATTATGAGGATTTTAAACTATTGTTTTAAATTGAAAGACAATTTCTGTATCTATTGAGAAAACAGCATTGAATGGAAAAAAGTCAGACATTTCAAACAATCAATTCCTTGGATGAGGAGAAGACAAAATTACTAATCTTGCTTTTCTTTTTTTTTTTAACTCAAAAACTCAAAGTAAAAATGTTAGAGTTTTGATTTGGTTTTGAATTTTCACATTTCCTAGAAATGGGCAAAAAATAACTGAAAATGAAAACAAAACAAAAAAAACACTATATAGAGACACTTTAAAGAAAAAATCTTAATAAGCCTTACCCTTAAGTGATCTATTTATTGTCTAATAGTTGACTAAAACTGCAGTTGTTTAATCTTTCTCCTACACAGGGACATATGACACATAAGAATGTTTGTGAATATCTAAGTTGAAAATATGTGCACGTAGTAATGGGATACTGGAAATTTGGCTTATATAGCTGAGCCATGATAGGCAGCTTTTCTGTGTATACAAAGAAATATATTACAGTCTTGTGCAACACCACAATTTACCAAGAATTTTGTCTGAGCACGGAAATTACGTACCATGCCTAGAAACAATTAAGACATTTCTCTCAACAAATTATACAAGTTGGAAATAAATAAGTAAAAGGAGTAAAACAAACATCTTTATTCCAAAAATGGAAAGTATTTTTCTGAGCTGAACAATGTGGCTAAATTGGGTTTCCCTAGCCAATGCCCAACCTAGTTCTTGCATTTCAGTTCTTGCTTCAGGGCCTTGGCCATAGGCTGGCTTGAACAAACGGCCTGCAAAACTATCTTTTTTGAAAGTTGAGGAGAGCACAGCATTGGTTTTATTATTCTATTTTTTAAATTTTAGATGCTGTTTGAAATGTCTCATCAAAGCTTCCTCATCCTGTGACCAACTCAGGCTGGGGTCAGGCCTCCTCTTGAGTCCACTATGGTACCTCACACCCTCCTCAAAGAACTTCATTACATGGCAGATATTACCACAATGGCACACGGAGAAGGACCCAGCTCCTGCTGCCCCTTGGCTATCCCAAGGGCTCTTGCCCTGTTGCCATCTGTTTCTAAATCACAGACTCAGATTCTTAAGATGAGGCAGTCTAGTGTCTGCTCCAAGTCACTCCTGCCAAGGGATGAAAGGAGGAAGGATGGAAGGCAGGAGGAGAAGGCTAGTGGCACGCACTGCTAGGGAGCAAAGGGCTGCAGACAGCCGAGGTTGCTCATCATCACCCTTGACATGGCCCACAACTCCATATCAAAGCAGATAACAAGAATTGCAGTGTAAAACTGCCTGACTTTTATTTCTGTCTTTCCAAGCTATTGGCTCCTTCACTAATAATCGGGATTTATTACTGGGCCCATCTGCTGCCTCTCTAAGGTCAAAAGGTAAACCACAGCCATCGCTAGTGTCACCATCAAGGTAGCTAGTAGCAAATGGACCCTGACAAGTGTACTTTTACAGGAATATTGTGGCAAGAGCACTCTGAGCATGAAAGTCAAGCAGATAAAGAAAATGAAGTCCAAAATACTAAAAAGATGTCAGCTTTTAACCCATTAATCCAAGTGATGTAGTCCAACTGTCAGTCTTGTATCCAAGCAGCAGTCAGAAAGAAGAATGAGCTTCTGTGCCTAGTGAAATGTAATCAGGTCAATCTCTGTGCAAGAAATTTCCTGGCACATCGCATTTTACTGTATCCTTAATGTGGGCTCCTCAAAAGAACCACAAAGTAGGAATGAAAATATGAGAAAGTCCTTGCCACAATGATTGTTACTTATTCTTGACATGACAATGTTTCATGAAGAGTCATCAGTCTGATTCTGTTTCTCATCTTTTTGTTTTTGCTCACCAGTACCTGGGTCTGAGGCATTTTTTTCTGTAGCTAAAGCCACATTTTCCTAGTGCAAGGGATAATCTCTGTTCCTTGCAAAAGCAGCCGTCCTGATTTCTGATGCCACACTAATAAGGATCATGGTTTCCCTTCCGCATTTCTCTGTGTTTTTATTCAGGGTGATGTAAAGAGACCGCAGCTAAGGTTAAACTCTCCAGATAATTTTGTTGGTATGTTTTATCAGTTTCTGGGCAGGAAACTCCTTTTCGACTACGTTTCCAGCTGAGAATAGAAAGTGAAAAGGGCAGAAAGCCTGATGTGAGATAGAGCGGACCCTTTTCCAGTGGAGATGGAGGATTTACCTCACAGTTTGAGAACAAATTAGAAACTGACAATGTGTCAACAAAGAATTACTTGCTTTGTCTCAGCTAATGTTTCAGAGAGGTTATCTATATCCATGCAGCAACACTGCAAACAAGCAGCAGGTTGCTGACAACTGATGTAAATAGCTACAATTCCTCTACTCTCAGGGTCATACATTACTAGTGTCATTTTCTTCTTTCCATATCAAGCAGTTGGTGGAGATAGTGATTTGTAGCACATATACACAAATGAATTCCCACTCAACAGAGATGTAAAGCAGACTTTTTTTTGCTCTGATTTTAGGTGCTGCTCCATCAGCAAGTACTCATGGTCTACAAAGACTCCAGCAATATATTTTTACCTTGTGAGGGCAGGCTGGGGAGTGAAAACACAAGACATAGGTGGGTAGAATCTTGTCTAGATCAAACCTTCAGCACTTTTTCTTTTCCACCATGTGTACAAAGACATAGCATAATCAAATCTTATGTTCATTTCCAAGCAAACAGAAACAATGGCATTGACTCTGCATTTGATTAGCAGCAAGACTTTTATATTAACCTCTCTATAATATGAAGATCACACCAGAAGTAATTCCTCCTATTTATTTCCATGCAAACTCCAACGGGAAGAGCACGATAACACTATTTGACAGAGCACATTCTCAGCTGTGAAACGCTAGTTTTCAGCAGTCATCACCATTAGCTGTTTATTTTCACCAGCCATGAACAAGAACCTGCATGTCGCATCTGAAAAAGTCTGCACCAGTGAAGGAGACCCACTGTTACTACCACCACTGCTGAAATGCATCACCCACTGCTTCACTGTGCTCACATCCACTGTTGGGTCTCCATAAATGTTCAGACAGCATCAATGAATGTCAATTCATGCCATTTTTTCTGCACAGAGGAATACAATGACACACCTTTGGATTGCATACACTTCCACGTCAGATGCCATTTAGTCAGACTGCAGCAAAATTTAATGAATGGGAAGGTTCAGCCTCCACTGTTGTACCACCAACATCCACCTCTGACATCGTGGGCCAACATAATAAAATAGGAGGCATTATTTTCAGAACAGTCCTTGTATTTAAGCTGATGATGACTGAAATTTAAATTAAAACTCTGAAGTGTATGTCACAACCTTTACTTTAATTATTAGATTCCTTTGAGCATTTTCTTCTAATATTATTGCTAAAAATCCAGAACTGATCAGTTAAATCCAGATTCACCTTGAGACAAAACTCTTCTTATGCACATTTCTAACAACCCAGAGACAAGTATATTCTATGTTAGACTCTGCCAGTTTCAAAGAAAAAATACCTCCAGTGTTGATATTGTCAAGTGTTTTGATTTCAGAAATGAAATGGCAAGGATGTAGTCCAGAATATACACCACAGCATGAAGGAGAGAAACTTCTTGTGAGCTGAGGGACACACAAAAACATTGAAGCTTGGCAAGTTCCTTCATCTATTAGGGCAGCTAAAACTGCAGCACTTAGTCCTGCCTCTAGTGCAGTTCAACACATTCCTGTACAGCCTATTTTTTGAGGTAGTTTGTGCATAGATACAAATGTTAAGGTTGGTAAATACAGTGGATCATCTGCCAGAAGATGAAGAGTTATAAATTTGGGGAATTTTCAAAGCACTCACTTTAAATGTCTGTACTACCTCAGCGTGTGTATCTTTTTCCATACAGCAAATACATCAGTTACTGAAAATGAAAAGTCCCATGAAAAATGAGAGTCTTAAATGATGAGATTAAATTCAGTCATTAAAATGTGAAGTATCAACTTCAGCCTTACCTCTGCATATTTGATTCTCTAGAATAAAATAGCCTGCAAATAAGACCTAAGAGCAAATAAACTGAATGAAAGCTTGTCACAGTGACCAGATTGTGAGTCATGGTGGTTACACATCTGTGCCTCTTTGTGCGAGGAATGGAGAAAACACAGGACAAATTTACTCCGTTGCCTGACCAATCTACCTGCGCACAGAGATGATGGAGTATTTCAGTCTCTATTTGTTTGTTCCTTGGCCTCCACTGATGTTAAAACTGTGCCAGCTGCTGATAACTCCAATGGTGTTTTTCTGATATGGAAACCTATTCACCAGAGATCTTAATGGGAGTATCAGTGTTTAATACAAGACCTTTGCAGCTATCAGATATTAATGGCCTTTAGTCAGTATTGACCTCACAGGCCAGAGCAATCCAGGAATAGAGAGAGAGAAAAATCTAATGGCTGTGTTAATTCATTAATAGAGAAAGAGAGATGTGACAGATCTGAAAAGGAATCCTGTGTAAACCTTTACCTCTTTGTGGTCATTAAGGGAAAATCTCCACTTGTTTTAAAATAGAGGGGAAAAATAAAACCACACACAAAAATACTATGCAATAGAACATATGTGCCTAGGGAAGAACAAAATTTAGACTTAGAAACATCATTGTACTCCTCACAGTTACATTTGTTCACCTGCTTCTTAAGTATACACTTGTGGCCTGTTAACAAAATGGAATTGTTTTCTATACAGAGACTTCTAGCTGCAAAGTTACAGCTAGCCTTGTAGTTTTGTCCTCCTGTTGTACCATGTGGCAGGTTTTTTGAGTTTTACTTCCATTTTTTTTATGTGGTTTCTTTGTGTTCCCTGTCATTATGGAAGTAGAAACTCTTAATCCTATTTTGTCCTTCAAATCAGCATGACAAAAATATCAATGCAGGTAATGAGGCACAGGTGTGCCTTGTAGGCGCTCTGTAAAGAATTCTTTACTGAGGAAACAGCCCGAAGTTATTCAGTGCATCTCTGTAATTGTGCTACATTAGGCAAATTCACTGTATAAAATAGCCCACATGCTCACATTTCTTCTAGAGTGGGGTGACACTAGGTTTTACACTGGGCTGTAATAAATAATGGGCAAGAAATAACAGTTCAAGAAGACTTGCTAAACAGGACTCTTCTGCTTTTTGCACTACCCATTTTAAAGATAGATTTTTTTTTTCCTATACTTTACTTTAAAGTAGAAAAAAATTGTGATTAAAGTTTCCACTATTGTCAGTCAGGTCAAAGAGCAGTTGGTATCATTTCTCTATTCATTTGTCCTTTCTTCTCCTTATCCCTTCTTTTTATAGCAGTTATATTAATGTGTGTGAGACACTCTTTGTTCCAGATCCAGACAGTCATTTTTTCAAATAATTCCTTTGTGTATCAGATACTCGGTCTGTAATTTTTTGGATCAAATGGTCTGATAGTTCCTCTATGTTTTCCTAACTTCATTTGAAGCAGTGTGAGACACTAGCATAATTTCAATCAAATTTTCAGCAGACATTACTGAATGCCACTGAACTTCCTAAAATACCTGATAATTGTTTCACTTTTCCCCTGTAAAAACTATTTGTTTCTCTGACCAAGTAGCAGTTTTAATCTCCAATTTGTTAACTTATTACTCCACTCTGCCTAACTGTTCCTAGATATTTAGCAGGGGATTTTTTTTTTCCTTTTAGCAATTGTTTCAAACAGCTTAAGTACCTCATGATCGTTGTATTTTTATTTTCATCATAAATAAAGCATATTCATGGATATAAACCTAGCTATCAAAGCACAAGAAAGTTGTCATTCAAACTGGAGATTACTGTCCAGGAAGCTGAGTGCAGTACATGTCAAAGCTCTTTGAGGTCAACAAACTACTTCTCACAGATCATTTCCTAAAAGGCCAATAATTTTCAGTGCCTATCATGAAACCGACTGCTCAGTTTTCGAGATTTTCTTTTACCCAGTCCAGTTGAATAATCAGTGTAGTAGACTGATTTGCACCAGATACCAAAATGTTTAATTAAGACTGTAACATTGCTCCAAAGTACTAAAACAAGGAGCCTTTGGGCAGTAGATCTGTAAAGTAACAGAATATGGTAACTATAGATGGAATGCAATGATTTGTAAAATTTGCCCCCCTTATGTGTTTCAATTCAATCTGCTTCTCTTCTATGAGACAGTATTAGAAATACCCCTCTCTTTATTTTGTTTGAAATCACTCCCTATTTTCTCAGTGTAGATATCTTCCCAACTCTTTGTCCCACTTCTTGGAGTCTGGCTAGCTAATCACAAATCTTATGGAAGCAACACCTTTGAGGAAAGCATATAACAGCTGATTATACTATTTATTTTCTTTTTAATGTGTCAATAAAATGGTAATTACATTTCATTTGTTTTTAGAGTTATAATTGACTTGGAAGAAAAATATTGCCTGCTGCAACCAAAACTCAGGGATTCAAGCAAAAAGGAAAACATTAAAATTGCCATTTTTGTCAAGATAGAATCCTTTAGCATTTAAAAAAAAACAACAAAGCAATTAACATTTTCTTTGAAATAACTATTTTGAAATCAAAATGACCATAACTTTATCTAATAGATTGTATTCCAATAAGTGATTGAGTACTTCAGCAATGAGCATTACATCCATGTCAGGATAGTTTTGCTAATAATGAATGATGGGGATGCTTTTGAAAATTCTTTGTTACTTGCTGCTAAAGATAAAGTCAGTATAAATATTTTTATATTGCCATTCACTGTCATTTCTTGGCTTTTTATTTTCATTATTTTTGTCAAAAAGTTGTGTAAAAGTCTAATTGCATGAAAAGGCTCAACAATTTTCCAAGGACAGCATCAGCTGATTTTATATTTGGTTACACTCTGCAGCCTGCTTACAGACAGAGATCATTTAGTGAAAAACACATTGATAGTAAAATTTGCCTCAATTGGTGTCAAGTTGTATTGATTGAGGCTGGTATTTACTGGGCAGCCGACTTCTTTTTAGAATAATATTTTTTTTTATCACTTGTGTAACTATGTTAACTTCAAGTGAACCGAGTCTTACAGAGCCTGGTGTAAGCATGAGTGAGAACACATCCTGCTACAGGAGGCGTCATGATCACAAGTGTTTGTCCTGCTTGGAAGACTTTAACCAGCTGGACATCTGCTGGAAAAATAGCACGGTAAGATGTAGGCAGTCCAGGAGGCTTCTGGAATGCATTAAGGGCAACTTCCTAAATGAATTAACTGATGGCCCCACCAGGGGGAATGCAATACTGGACCTTTTGCTCACCAGCGTCAATGAACTGATGAGTGACATCAATATTGGAGGCTGCCTGGGCTGTAGTGACCATGCTGTGGTTGAATTCCCCCTTCAGAGGGACATGATATGGGTGAAGAGTAAAACTAGGAAGCTACTCTTTAGGATAGCTAACTTCCAGCTCTTCGTGGAGTTAATCAAAAATCCACCCTGGGAAACTGTTCATGGGCAAGGGTGTGGAGCAGAGCTGGCACGTCTTTAAGGAGGCCTTCTTCAGGGTGCAAGAACTCTCCATCCCCAGGTACGGAGTCAGGTAAGGAAGGCAAGAGGCTGGCATGGCTGAACCAGAACCTGCTTGTCAATTGGAAGAGTAAGAAGAAAGTGAACAAGAAGTGGAAATAGGGTCAGGTATGGTGGGAATAGTAAAAGGAAGCTGCCAGATTATGTAGGGGTGGAGTCAGGAAAGCCAAGGCCCAGCTTGAACTGGGCTTGGTTAGGGATGCCAAGCAGAACAAGAAAGGCTTTCACAGGTACCTCAATCTGAAAAGGAAAGTCCAGGAGGGCGTACCCCATCTAGTGAGGGACACAGGTAGGCTGGTAACAGCAAACAAGGAGAAGGCTGAGGTACTTAACTTTTTTTGCCTCCATTTTCCCTGATAACTGCTCACTGTACAGTCCTCATTTGGTATGGTAGGAGAGGTTTGGGAAAGAGCGTCCCTCCCACTGTAATTGAGGATCAGGTTTGTGACTGCCTGAGGAACATGAACGTCCATAAGTATATGGGTTCCGATGAGATGCATCCCAGAGTCCTAAGGGAACTAGCTGATGTGGTTGCCAAGGCACTCTCAATGATATTTGAAAAGTCATGGCAATCAGGTGAAGTCCCTGGTGACTGGGAAAAAGGCAAGATCACACCCAATTTTAGGAAGAGTAAAAAGGGACACCTCTCCTATGAGGACAGGCTGAAATAACTGAGGCTGATCAGCCTGCAGAAGAGATGGTTGCTAGTTGACCTGGTATCAGCCTTTCAGTATCTAAAGGGGAGCACCAGGAAAGAAGGGGACAGATTCTTTAGCAGGGGCTCTGGTGACAGAACAAGGGGAAATGACTTCGAGCTCAAAGAGTGTAGATTGGATATAGGGGAAAAAATATTTTACAGTGAGGGTGGTTAGGCACTGGAACAGGTTGCATAGTGGTGTGGTTGATGCACTGTCTCTGGTGACTTCCAGGGAGAGGCTGTATAAGGCCCTGAGCAATCTGATCTAGCTGTGATGCCTCTGTTCATTTCAGAGGAGTTGGACTGGATGGCCTTCAGAGCTCCCTTCCAACTCTAAGGATTCTATGATTCTTTTCTATGATTCTACGATAATACATAGCTGTGCCAGTGCTACCACAAACCATTTTGTGTATGTTTTTAACATTCGGTCTCCTTGATTCTTTGTATGATTAAGTATTTTCTAAAACACTTGTGCCAGCAACAGCAGTGAAGCCTTGCAGTGCTGTTCATTGTAGTATACAAGAATATTCTGCTCACACTTGTAAAAGTTTGTGATTCTGCATCTTGAAAGTAGGCTGCCTGCAGGCAGCTTTGTGCATTTTAATTCAGTATCTGATACTGACTATTGAAGGTTGACTGTTTTATCAGAAAAACAGGACTCTGTGAATACTGACTCTTGGAGAACAATATGTTACCATTTCGGTTGAGTAATCCATATGTCTACTGAATATTTCATGGTTTCATGTGTATGTCTGTCTGTCCACTGTTCATGTAGGAATGAACACATTGAGTAAGTGAGCTCAAGAGTGACAGTTACAGTCTATGAATGGAGTCAATGAAGTGAGGAGTGAAAAATTCATTTTCTGACAGGGGTGTCAGCAAAATCATCAGGTGCAGATGACAACAAATCCATAGCTGGAGAAAGAACTGACAGGGTGGAAAACGAGGCTCTAATACTGATCCTTCCCTTTCCCTGTCCAGAATGTAATTTCACAGCAATTATTGCCCCAGCTTGTTTAACTGACTACAGGTCTTAGAAGCTGATATGCTACAGGGCATTATGTATTAAAAAAAAAAAAAAAAAAATTTAAGTGCAGAAAAAATGCTGTGTCATGGAAAAGATACATTATTCTTCCTATTGTAAGCTTTGAGATGGATGGAGTCAGCAGAGAAGGAGTACCACAGATTTCTGAAGAATTTGAAGGGTGTTATTAACTTATTCTGAGGTTAACTCAACAGAACTTATAGGTTAGTAAATCCTCTCTCTTTCTGATAGGTACAGTATTTCAGATTTGCATAGCTGTTATAGTTTCATTTATTAAAGTGAACCATAAAAACAAGGCTAAGTTTACAACAAAGGGATATAGGGATGAAGATGCTTTAAAGCAGTAACTTTTTGTTGTTTGTTGTTCACATGTTAAGTGCACTCTATGGACTACAGTGACGAGGGTCCCATTTCCAACACAGCATGGAGTGGGTGATCTTGTCAACTGTAAAATGAAGCCATAAGAACACAGCATGAAAATGTATTAGCAACAGTTAGATAAGGAAGACCTCAGCAAGGCGTACACACTTTCAATTGGTGAAATAATGCTTGTACAAATTGTTTTTGGTACATTAAGTACCTTTCACAACCAAAATTAAAAAAAGAAGAAAAAAGTAGACAAAAGTAAATAAATAAAAAGAGACACAGAATAGCACATACAAAAGCCTGAGCTGTTTTTTTCTTCCTCTCACAAAGTAATTTAATGCAGATTTTTTTTTTTATTGAAATTGTTTCTCAAGTTGACAGATCTTGTGTACAATGATAAATGACAAACTGCTATGCAGCTGTCAGCCCGTGCTCAGGGAAATTGCACAAAAACTCGCTAATAATAATAATAAATATGCGTTTCTCCAAACAGAAGGTATTTTAAGCTAGTAAGCACAGTGGTGTAGTAGAGTAGTATTAAGCAGCAGTGAGGTGAAACTGAGAAAAGATTTATATATTTGTACTAATCTAGCAGCTCTTTACTGGCTATGACATGCTGACAAGGAAACAAGGGTTATGAAAAATGATCTGACACTATGCTGTTAAATCTATGAATTTCAAAGTGTGGAATAGACTGTGGCTTGCTGGGATTGAATGCCTGAGTTATTTCAGTGATTGTTACAGAAACTAGAACTATGGTAACGAACTGTAAATAGGTTGGTACCATAAGAAAACTGGTTAAGTAAGGCAGTGCAAGTGACAGTAGCACGTCTCTCTGAAATTATAGAATTTGAAACAGTAAAATACAAGGTCCTTAGTAAAATTAAAATATTTGTAATAATGCTACCTCAGTTATGAGAGTCACTTAAATTTGCCTAAAGAATGCTGAAGAGCATTAGTACCAATTCAAGTGACAGATCCTGAAATAGGTCGAACACTTCTTGTTAAGAGGACTTCCAGATAGTACCATTATACTGTGTCTAAGGAAAGTCCTGTCCATGTGATTTTGAGTGCCCTCAACTACTTGAACTTCAGTTCGGCACTTCATTAAGTAACCCATTCTACTATGTATGTATATGTTCACATATGTACGTAAAAAACTTGTCAGATAGGTTGATAAACTGCTGACAGTGTCTCGTGCAGAATCTTATTCATTCCATGCAGAAGACAAATGTTGATGGTTTTCATTTTTTTTCTTCTAATGATTTTAGGAGAGTTGAACACCTGAAAATGCTTTTGAGTTTCTTTGACTTCTGTAGAAATTAAGAATATGCCTCGAAATCAGCTTACTCAAATGGAGATATATTTTTTTTAGATATTAAGCTCAGATAAGATATTCTTAAGATATTCAGGTTCAACTTAGTGAGCTATAAAAGTATACATCATTTGCATTACAACGTTTGAAAAGAAAGTCTCTGAAAGACACTGATTAAATTTTGCAGTTGTTTTAATTCAGTATTTTACTGCAGACTGGAACTTCCTTTTATTTCTCTGAGTTTTAAAAAGTAAATTAATTTTCTAATTTTTAATCTTTTCCTGAAAAATTATATCTACAAAACAGTGCAAAACTGTTCATATACTACATGGGCTGTTGATCAAAAAGGATTAGAATTATTTTCACAAATAGGGAAACAAATATTTCAAAACTTTCTAAGAAAAAATGGTTAACATCAATGACAGCATTGTGTTTTCTCCCAGCCATTTATTTTTGGGGTTTGTAAGAATTGCTGGTGATCTCCTGACTTTTGTTTTATCTTGGAAAGAATAGATACCTTGGCAATAAAAAGTCACTGTCTTTGATAAGTGAAATGACCACCAGCTACTTAGCAACTGTATCTCAGCCATATTTACATGGTCAAATACTTGGCTTTTTTCACAGAAGCCAACATTACAAAAGTCAAACTCTTATTTTAGTATATCAGTACATGTATATATGCTACAAATGTGTGAATAATGTTTTAGTACATTTGCCAGTGAAACAAATGCAATAGCATAAGATAAGCAAAAGAGAAGAGGGGAAGGCAAGGCAAGACATGACAAAGTAAGGCAATGCAAAGAAAGGAGGAATGTATTTGTTATTGTAGATAATGCCATTATTTCAGACATGAGCTGTGATTGGTACTCTAGAGAATTTAAATAAGTGCCTAAATTGACTTTCAAGAGTAAGTCATCTTTGCTAACAATGTGTGAAACCACATGTTAATGTATGATCTATATGTATCAGAACTACAAAGAGAAGTTTTTTATAAGTATTGTATTTCTCTGTTGCTTATTTCTTTGAATGTCATCTTTCAATAAACATGGAAGTAGCTGCAAAAGATGAATTTCTTCATATTTTATAGCCTGCATCAACTTTAATGAGCCATTGGTTTCTATGATATTTTTTGTTACCTCTGGAAATCCCTGAAATCCTACTGTAATGTGATAGAAAGAGAGACAAACTGGAGGAAAAAAAAAGGAAAGAAAAAAGAAAAATCTCTTAATTTACTGTTCTAATGTGCTCTGGTGCTAAGACAACAAATGACATAAAATGGTGTGGATGAACTAACTGCCTCCTGTAACAGTTGTGTGGGCTTTTAAAATTCTTACCTGCATTAACTCAGTCCTCTACACATTATTACATGCTGCTGATTCCAGTATGAAACACAAAGTTATTAATTTTACTCAAAATGGTATCAAACTTCAGGTTAAAGTATGGAGTAGGGAAGTGGAGGTGTATTTCGTGAATGTAAAATCTAGGATGAGCCCACACTCATTAGAATATTGGGATTTTTGTACTTAATTAGCACCTGGACTTCACTCCTAACTAGAACAGTTAGTCTTAAACAGTTCTGAAAATGATCATACGAGCTTCGTTTGATCCAGTTGTCCTTCACTTCTAAATTCTCATAGTTCAATCATCATTAAGGATAAGCCCGTAATGATGTGTGGAGCATGTCTGTGATTGCAGCAGTTCCTAGAGACACAGATAAAGAAAATTAACTATGGCCTAAAGTGAGTGAGTCACCTTCTACGAGGAATTGCCAATTTTCTTTTACAGCTGGATATCAAAGCCATGTATCCAGCTCAGTAAAATATCAACCTAATATAATACTGAGATTAAAACCCTAAATGAAACTACAAAGAGTAGATGCCCTCAGGAGAAGCGAGACATGAAACTTCCCTGCACCTTAGCATTCTTTTCTTAGAACAGTTGTGTACTTTGACTGGACTTAGCTCTTCCTCAGTCAAAGTCCATATACCATCAAATTACTTACAGGAATTGAGTTTGTTGATTTGTACATATCGAAAGATTGATAGAAGGCACACATGCTCACCCTATTTCTTTTGATCATCCAAGCAGTTTTATAATGCTTTTTTTGATTACTGGATCACAGCACCAAGCACAAGGAAAAAATAAATGCAAAATAAAAAAAAAATCTTAATTTTTAAATTTCAAAGGACAATGGAAATTCTAAGTGTACAAAATAATTATTTTTTCTACCAATCTTCATGTGGTCCTGACATATTTAGGAAGTCTATTGCTTTTTTTTTTTTTTTAACTTTAACTGAGAAAAGAAAAATCTCCATACCCTCGAAGACTAAGTTGTTTCATTTTCATTTTGTGTAGATTCTTCTATAAGCTCACATTAGACCTGCGCTTCAGTGAGAATGAGATATCTTCCTGCTTTATTTTACTGAGCAGTCAACATTTTTCCTCTTTGACCTTATGTGGGAAAGGTATTAATTTTAATTTTTTGCTTTATTTATTTTGTCAGTAAGACATTTCAGCCACCCAACTTCTCTGTCTTTGTTTTGTTTTGTTTTTGTTTTTTGTTTTGTGGGGTATTTGCAGCCTCTTCCATTTCCTAAACAAAGAACCACCATCTAATGAAAAGAAGATACATAATCCTGAAATGTGTAATAGCAAAATACAATTTAGAATTTTCTAGTTTAGGCTTGAACTTTCAAAGAAATTCTGCTATTTAAAACAATTTTATGCTCTATTACTTGGATAAATGCATTGAGAATTTATAGCACCAAGGACTGGTTTTGTTATGTGTGTGTTTATTCTAAAACATGTGATGGGGTTTTGAGGAAGAAAGAATATTCTTTTATGTTAATTGCTGATTATAAAGTTACCTCCATTATAGTTCAATATGAATGTTTCCAAAATTCACTGTCATGAAAAAGATGTCTGAAATAGGTGTAAGAGCTCATCTACTCTTTCAGAGGTTTAAACTCTAATGCCCTGCAGTATATAAAAGCAGTGACAATGGCCTTATTATGTTGACTGCAGGATAAGACCTACACTCACATGAACCAGACTACTTCAGATAGAGCCTGAGATTAGAAAGTCATAGGAGAGTTATTTCTCAGATTAACAGTCTACCATCATGAGGCAAATAAACAGATTTTGTTTTGGTTTGGGGTTTTTTTGTTTTGTTTTGTTTTTTTGTTTTTGTTTTTTTGTTTTTAATTCTGAACCCCATTTTCTTGTTACACCTTCTGTCAAGCAGCCTGGAACAGGAGGAAAAATGAGGAGTGTTAGAGGTTCCCCATGAGCTTAGTTCTCCCATTTTTAGTTCAAAGAAGATCTCCCTTGAGACTAAGTCCTTCACTTCTTGCTACATCATGGACATCTCTAGGGTCTGGATCAGTGATAGCCCCACAGGCAGGTTCCTCTGCCTGACAGTGTGATGCTGAAATAGCAGCATTTGACAAATTTAAAACTTGCTGTTTGTGCAGTCACTAAAAACTGCATCATTAGCTGGTTTTTCAGATTGCATGAATGCAGATCATTAAGTGTTATTACAGTATTAATTATTAGAAATGTCTTGTACTAGCCAAATTAAATTGGGATAGTCAACGACCTGCAAGTTCCCAATACCACGGATAATTTAACAAGATATCCACCACACTATGCAACGTACCTTCACATGTCAGTCACATTGCTTCAACTAAAAGGCAATGTAAAATTTGTCTCCAAATGTTCAGATAATTGCTTATATTATCAGATGATCTAAGTGGAAAAAAAAAAAAGGACACTGATGTAAGGCTTATATTTTATTTAAAATAATTAAAACTCCATAAATAATTTGATGTCCTCATACAGCATGTGCATTTATTTTTAAATGATGCTGTACAATGTGATGTACGTCCTGACTGCTGTATGATGCTATGTGATTTCTGTGGCTATTAATTTATACTGAAATGAAGGGGGGAAAAAAAAAAAGCCATTTAAAAATATTTTTTCTGTCATTAGTTGAATGTCTATGAGCAGAACAATTGTAAGAAACTTCCTATTGTCCGCAGTAGAATGTTTTTCAATTTTGTTCTTCTACAGCTCTTTCAATACCTCTAGTCAGACAGACCTTAGGTCTCTTGTTGACCTCTGTGCATCCATCTGTCTGGAAACAGTGTATTACTGCCTCTGCACAGTAGCTATGCCTGACAAGTGCTGCTCGGCAGTCTCCAACTCCAATCAAGCTGGGTTTGGTTAGTGGGGCTTTCCTTTCATTGAATATAAATGTTTGTGTACAGTGACTGTCCAAGCACTGACACATTCAGCATGTGTTCAAGTTTTCAATTAAAGCTTGTCCTTAGTCATTTGAAGCTGCTCTTGCTTGGAAATGAGGGCCAAAGCCAAACAAAGAAAAGCACATATATGAATTTTAAAAAATTAATAAAAAATAAAAAAATAAAAACATTTATAAGATAAAGCTCTTATAAATCAAGACATTAGGCTGATACAGTTCTGCTTGCTACTTCAGGTAACATGCAGTCAAAAAATTGATGCGGGGCACATGTGTAAAAAAAATGAAAAGAAAAAAATAAACAGTAAAAGAGAGCATCCTGTTAGCTCTTCTTGTGTTTTCTTCCTTTGCTCTAAGATGTGCTTATAACTATTCCTACACCTGCACAAGCAAAAATATAAGCAGTACATTTGCCCTTCCTTAGTGGAACTGTTGCTGCAGTTGTGGTTAGCTATCTTTTATCATAAAGACAGCTGGACACTGAATCTAGATTTGGCAGTATTAGCAATTCTTTTACATACTTCCTATGGCACATGGCTTGTCTTACAGACCCAGAGCCAGCACACACTGCTATTTCATTAACATTTCTTTAAACTATGTCTAGGAGGTCTTGGATCTCCAAAGACACACAAGTAAAATTATATTTGAAAATATTCTATGTGATTTTCTGTAAGAACCATCAGATTTTTTTAGTTGAAGTCAGAAAGGGTATTGCTATATTTGTTTGGTTACTTATTCACAATGTAAGTCAATTCAGAATCTCCAGAAGAAAAGACTAGCAGTGACAAAGCAGTTGGGGTTGAGAGAAATTCCCCTTTTTTATGCAGTTCCACCCACTTATTCCATCTTCCTTATCACTGAAATGACAATTTTAGTATCTGGAGCTTGCTGTGAAGTTGCAACATAGTCTGGTTGAATGGCTTTGGAGAGTGATCTTCAGCTTTGTCATACTCTGCCAAGGCTACCAGCATAACCAGCGATGTGTTGAGCTGCCTGATGAAAGTCATATGGCAGCTATGGATCATGTATTCCATCTCTCTCCTTGCATGACAAACATTTATTATGCACGTACGTAGTTTTGTGATTGAAACATATGACACTACATAATAAGTCTTTCAGTAACATCCATCCTATATTCAAGTACATCAGTGAATACTTAGGAATTTCATAGATTATTTAATTCTTTTCTTCATCTTCTTTTGAAAAAGTGATTGCATTATATATCTTATGATTGCAGTCAGAAAGTTTCATAAAATGGCAGCTTTTCAGTATTTGGTCAGATTTTCTGGATGTCATCTTAGAGAAAAGAATAGACCAGCTTTGTTTACCTGACTAACTCTCATTAGAGACACAGCAAAGCCTAAAGTGACGACTCACTTAGGAGGAAAAAAGAAAAGGACATTCTTATTTACTTCAATTTATTATGTTTCAATTCCTTCACCTTATTTCCATGAAAGATAAACTTCTTAAGGATGAGAAAGGAAGACAAACCCAATTCTTATGTAACAACCCTCAGATATCAACAGACAGGGAAGAATAGTTCTATCTGTGCCGTTTTTAAATCCAGCCATATAACCTTTGTAGACCAATCTTTACTACACTAAGAAAACAAATACTGAGCAAACAAATCAGCACTCTGGCTTGTGGGATGTGTAACCCTATTGGTCTTCATGGAATTCAGAAGCCAGAGATGTCCACTTCTGGGGAGAGGCTCTTAATAGTTTATTACTTAGCTGTTACTAGAGGGCCTTTAATCAAGGAATCAGTAAAGTTCACAGAAACAGTGCATTCCCCAAGAAACCAGATAAATAAGTCAAAGTTCTGTCTAAAGTGCAGCACATTACTTACTCTGGAACTTATTTACTTTAAAAGCAGGTGGCCAAATATGGAATGGAAAATGGGCTTCATTTTGCCTACACAGTAAATAATTAGAAAGGTTCCCACAGAGAACATTCTTTCTAAATAATCTTACTTTTAAAATGGACTGTTATGAAGATGTTAATATAGTCTGATAAATTTAAGATAAATCTATTAATTTCCATTCAGTTAGCATCTATAAAGGAGTAGAGAAGCAACCTGAAGTGAACAAAGGGTCAAGCAGCAGGAAATTTATGCTATGAACACCAATTCACACCTGTTAACTACTGTGACTAGGCAGCAGACAACACCAACCCTATCATTTAAATGGACTTTTCACAACTAGGTGTGCCATTAATTCACTGATTGGGGTCATTGAATCTGTTCCCTAGCAATTGTCCCAATTAAGTTGCCGTGCTATTTATCAGAGTGCTTATTAAGTTGATTTGTGAGTGTGTTTGTGCACCTTTACTTTAAACCTATATACACAATAAAGAGCTGTTTTTAAAAAAAGTGTATTCCCACTAGTAAAAAATAAACAAAAGAGTCACACGTGAGTGTGTTAATAATGCAGGGTAATAACCTCAGCAGAGAAAATGAGAAAAAAGAAACTAAGAACCATTAAGTAAGAATAAATCACTGGGCACCCAGACTATATACTGGAGAATTTATATAGATGCTTGACTAAAAATGTGTCTCCAGGTTTTCCTTTTTGGTTTTATTTGCCAAAACACTGACTGTCTGTGAAGCTTAATTATAGATTTGATTTTCAACAGTGTCAAATGCTGATTAAAAAGGAGCTGAAAAGAGGCACAAATGAATGACTGCCTGCTGTGCATGGGGTTGTGTTCAATCATTGAGGATGCTTATAAGGGATCAATGAACAGGAACTCATTATATCCCGGCCAAAACTAGCCATAGGCCTGGGAAAGATACTTATCTGCAGTCCAGTCAGGTCTATGAGGGTTAAATTATATATTGTTTTTACTGTTGTTTCATTTCACAAAACTGCAAAAGTCCAGGCAACATTTTGTCAGAAAAAAACAATAAAGAATATGAAAAGCCCATCTTCACAGAACATTGGACATTGCAAAACAACCTACAGCTATTATCGGATATATCAAAACTGACAAGTAAAACTTTGGCTGTTGATTGAACAATATTTCACATGGACAGCACAGACTCGTCCACATTCACTTTTAAATGGAGCTGCTTATCCTGGAGAACTATGGGTAGGAGGTTTATGAGCTTAATTGAATTGGTGGTATTTGGATGATTGAAAAAAATTGGTGACATTGCAAAACTGGTTGTTAGATTTTCAAGAGCAAAGCACCTCTCTTGCTCAACACCAAGCTTCAGGAGTAGCAGTGAATTTCAAGAGATACTAATCCTGTTCATACGCTTTTAAAAGACACTCAGTAATGAATCATTAATGTATTTGCAATTCATTTTCCCCTGCCTAAAAGAGAAAACATAGGACTCTACATGCTCAATCTTAATTGATTGACACTTACATTAGTTTCCATGTCCTAATACAGCCTCATTTTTTCTAGAAAACATTTTGCCTCATTTGAAATTCATCTCCACTCTAGCCTTCCCCAATTGCTGCAATTTCCACGCACCTCTTTAAGTCTTAAAATCCTATTTTATTATATCTCTAAGCGTATAACAAACTTTTAAAACAAATAGTTAAAGTTATTTTGGAAGTAATTTTATTCTCCTGTAGCCTATACAAAGGAAAATAAGAAAGAAAGGAGAAGCTAATTAAAAATGGTGTATAAATTTCTGATATTGTTCAGATGTGTTACATATTCACTTAAGCATAAGCTTTCTGTTTACACTCATGGATTCTGTAGTTTAAAAAGAAAAAAGAAAAAAAAAAAAAAAAAGAGCACATTCTGTTGTATACATCCATTGTTGTTGACTGTCTACCTGAAAGTGCATCAAATGCCTCGTCTCAGGAGGCTGTTCTGAAGAGAGTAGAGAGAGAGGGAGGGGCATGTCATCATAGGCAGTTCGGAGCTCCAGAATGACACCAATGTCTCCTGAGACTAGAGTATTGACATCCAACACAAGTCCTTGTTTTTCTGCAAGGTATTCTACCGAAATTTTATGACTGCCATTAGTGCTTGGAAAAAAAAAAAAAAAAAAAAAGAAAAAAAAAAAAAGAAGGAAAAAGAAAAAAATACTGAAAAAAGAGTGGGGGGAATGGGGAAATCTTCTTCTCAAGTCTTTTAACTATGACAGTAATTGATCTTTTTCCAATTGGGAGCAACTGACCATTTCATTGTAAGGATACTATAAAATCCCATTTTTATCATGCAAATTCAGCAGGCAGAATAAACAAAGCAATTATTCTGATATTCATCTATTACATCCCAGACTTCAGAAGCAGTCTCCAAGGGAAATGGGAAGTAACTAGAAAGTCTCTGACAGAAAAAAAACTAAGAAAAGCTGTGTCGTGCTAGCGATGCAATAAGTTCAGTGTGCAAGACTTGGGAAAGAAATAACTCTACAAAAAACAATTTGCATTTGTATACCATTTAAATTTCTTATCTGACATAAGATTAAGAACTATTGCTGAATTCTTGAGATCAGACTGATGAAAGTAACAGAAGTCAGATTGCTATATTTTTCCTAAGGGGAAAGTTTACTTAAGCAGTCATTTTGCTATCTAACCAAAGTAAGAAAATATAACATTTGGGTTTCTTCTGGTCACTCATTCACTAGATCACAGCAGATGTTCTATTTTGCATTTAATGTGGCATACTCATAAATACTTAATAGATTGAAAGTAATTTCTAAAGCATAAAGAAGTTTATTAGTTTCTAGACATGGATCAAGGGATCTGAAAGAGCAAAGAGGAGAAATATGGTAAGGATATAGTAGAAGAAAGCATGATAAGTCAGCAGCAGTCTTGAGAGATGTATCAGCCAGGCGTATGGATTGCCTGTATGTATCCTGGATACAAAACTTGTGATGGGAATTTTAGTGAGACAGGTATAGAAATGCATGAATGTGGTTACGTGGATGTAGGAAAACTGAATGAATGGTGTGGGACTGCATATTAAATGTGATGGCAGTCAATACAGGATATTTGAGAGAGGGGAAGCTTCTTCCACTCAAGCTCCTTCTAGTCAGGGTGATACAGCCCTTTTCTGAGCACAGCAAGATGAGCTACTGGGGCTCTCTTTTATCACAGCCTTGCTAGGACTGCAGGCACACTCTGGATGAGGGAAGGTACATGAAATTTTAAGGTACCTTCCAAAAAAATGTGAAATTTACCAACATAAAAGAGAATGAGGAAAAGAAATGTTGAAAATCTTTGTCAGTGCAAGCTGGTAATCATCCCAAAACAGACATATTTTGTTTCATGAAATCTCCCATATTTCTCAAACTAAAATACTACAATGCCTAGTAATGAATAAAATAAGATTTTAATGAATATCATGCAGACTACCCACTACTCAGGCCTACTGAAGCAAATTTAGCTATACCTTGTACTATCTATTATTTGCAAATATATCAAGAAGATAATTGAATTTAAACTCAGAGGAAGAAACCTTGCTGTGTTCCTATTAGATAAGGGTCTAATAGCAAAATTTACTCAAAATTACTAATTGGATTTTGATACTAATATTTTGCAAAACCAAATAATTTAGTTCTTCTGATTTATAAAAGCATTATTAAGCAAATATTTGTTCTAAAAATTAGTAAGTTTTCAAAATGATAGGCAAGATCAGAAAAAAAACATGCTTCTAACAAAATCTTTGTAATCTTTTGTCTGATCTACTGAAATATAGTATGAAATAAACATATTCATCATAACAACTTTGCTGTTCTAGTGTTGTTAGCACATTATATCTACATTATTTTAACTATAAAGCCAGACTTCCTTTCCCTTGAAAATTCAAAATAAAGAATGATTTTAGTTCTAAATAAATGACTGGGTCTTAATTATGAATATTTAGAAGTTTTTTCACATTTCTTACAGTATTTCTGTTTTAATCATGGAATTTGATGCATTCAGTATGAATATGTAAGGTATCTGCTTCTTTATTTGAGGAAAGGATCAGGCTACTCATGAAAAACTAAAATTATTTTATTTTCATTTTTATTTTTTACTTGAATGAAGCAGCAGAGGGAAACTGCTGGAATAAGCATGCCACATGCGAGGTGAGAAAGTAGTCCTCAAAATTACTGAAAGTCCTGTCTACAAAATAAGTGAATTCCTGTAAACTATCTGTGAAATAAAATCATTCTGTAGTCTTATGAACTCACAGAAAATTCCATTTCTTAAAACCAAAATAGAGATATCCATTAATTACTTTTTCTCTCCCCTGTTTGCTTTGTAAAGTCCCCCTAAAATTATGGAGGGACACAAGCATTTCTTCTGCAATTAGATTCCCTGGTTTCATTGTGTAAGGAAAAGAAAGAAAGTGACAGGGAGTTAAAACCACTTCAGTAACAGAAGCCTACCCTGGCCAGGAAAGTGATTGAATGATCTCATTTCAGGCTTTTTGTTAGACAACAGGCAGCACTCTATGAAGATTGATACAGAAGTGTTGGGCTTCGTTTGCTGGATCATCAAACGGATTGATATTATACTCCAGCAGTGGATGAAGACAAAGTAAGTGTTATCATACTCAATACAAGAGCTTGTCAGGAGCGGAAAATCATCCCATGTCACTGATTATAGGAGCGTTTCATGAGTGTCATGTGAATTTATTAGGGAGACGTCATGTGCAGGTTGCTGCACCAGAAACTCTTTATTTGTAAGGAAGGCAAAAACAACTACAAATCCAGGCCACTGAGTCCAAATAAAGGAGAACATATATTTTTCTCTGAGTCTGTGAGGACATTTCCCCAAACCAGAACGCAGGATAACTACACAGGGATCTGAAATAAATGAAGAATTAAAACCAAATCAAAACAAACACAAAAAAAAACTTATTGGACATTCTGAAAAATCATTTGATGTGTTTCATATGGAATTATTCAACAGAACTAGTTTGTTTTAGTCCACTAATTTTGCATCTTTTTCATCAAAGAAAGAGCGATACAGTTGGCTGTTTTAAGAAACGCATTGTCAACTTCATAAGCAACACTTTAATATTTCAGGGTTTGTGGTAAGTGGGGTAATACTGATCCTTTCCAGAAAAAAATTTCTTCATATTGGAAGGCAATCAAATTACTGCCTATCTTATTATTTCCAAATTCATAAACATATACAAACTTGTCCTTTGTGACATTGATATGCTAAATATGCATCACAACCAATATAACTCTCACCTTTAATGTTGTATTGCAAAATTACCATACAATTGCAAAACTTTCTTACTACAGTGGAAAAAGTAAAACTGGTAAAAGATTCTAGACTGACATATATCTCATATCACAGAATCAGAGAATGGCATTGGTTTGTAGGTCTAGGTGTGACTGTAGGTTTAGTGTGTATGCAAGCACAGATCTACTTCATTTGTTAGTGGAATATCTCAAATAAAGGAGACTGATTATGAAATCTGTTGACAAGAAAGATGGAGAAACTACAAACTACACGTTTAAACATAAGTAATCTGAATGAGGACTGAAAAAGCAACGAATCTAGCAATTTTTTTTTTTTTTTTAATTTCACAGCTCTGCAACTGTAAGTCAAAACTGCCATGGCCTTTGTTCCCTAATCATTTTGGAGTCCATTTTTCTCTTCATTTTAAAAGCAATTTTGTCTCTCAGCTTCTCTCCATAATGGTGACGTTTTCAGGGTGTAAATAAAAGTATAAATTGTGTTAATACATACAATCACTATATATGCAGTAGATGATTTTCTGTTAAAGAATGAGAGTTTGAAACTTCACATCCTGAAAATGTGCTTTAGCACAGAACAATCTTTGATTTTTCCTTCGTTTCAAAGGACTTCTTTCTGTAATCTTTGAAAGTTTCCTTTCCCAGACAATTAGATTTACATTTAACAGAGATTCTCATTTTCTCTGGAAATTAGGCTAAAAGAGAAAACTTAATTACAGAGCTTAGATGATCTTTTGGGCATCCTGGACCCCTGATATCTGAATATGTTTACATTTATAGTTGCTTTTTATGATGTTTTCTTATTTGCTTTTTAAGCATGGGATTTTTTTAAAACTTCATGAAGCAATTTTTAGAGTCCTGAAAATATCTAGTTGTAAAAGCTTGGTTTGGTGCATCAATGAATGCAAAAGGATTTTTTTCTTAAAGTCAAATTTTCCCCTTGATTTTGGAGACCAATACATATTATACCATAAATTAATCAGAAGATCTACTTGAGCTATCAAACTTCCCTCTGTAGTATAGCAGTCTCAAACAGTAAGTATTCTACTGAGAACAGGTATGTATTAAAGTTGTACAAGATAAAAAGTTTATAATCATGATGGGAACTTAGTTGACAGCACAGCTATGCAAGACATAAAGAGACCAAAATCTGCTCTAGCCAACCTCTGTATTTGCATAGAAATTGTGATGAAAGAGAATGTTAAAAATAGGTAATTAAAAAAAAAAAAAAGGTTAAATTAAAGGTTAAAAAAGGTTAAACGTTTAGAAAAGATAATAAAGACAGAGGAGAACTTTATAAGTCTGTTCTCTTATTTATTCATTTATTTTGACTTGAATATTCTGTACATCTTTGAAACATTTCTGAAAGTCTTGGTAAGCAACTCAAGCTCCTGCAGCATAGAGCAGCAGCAGTGTGGCTGATAGAGCAGGTCAGAAGGTGCAAGGCACAACTAATGGAAGTGATTAGTGGTGAAGAAGTTAATGGGAACAGATAACACAGAGAAACACAATTGAGAACAACCAATATGAAAAGATAATAGAAGTAGCTAATGACAAGCACAGCTAGTAGGAACAAATAGAAAGGTTTTCACTTCTGCAAAAAGACGAACTGCCAAATATGAATGAAAAGCAACTAGTGCTGATTTTAGCACACAGAGTTAACAACTAACATAATGAATGACCAGTTTCACCCCAAAGATCCAGCAGCCTTGGTTTGATGAGTTTTCACTACGCAGTAAAAGAAGAAGAACTACTTAAAACAGGGAGAAATTGTAGAGTTTTGATAAGTCATCCTTCCCTGTAGCTGGACTTTTCTGTACTTGGACAACAAACTGGAGGGCAGTCTACATACTTTGGCAAAATAGAGCAGTTGTCATTCAGAGTGGTTGCAAATGAACTTGCACAGAAATACAGCAGCAGTTATATGCCAGAATTTGGGTGTGTTTTTTATTCAAAATGTTGATTCATATATAGATATCAATTTTAACTCTTAGTGCCAAACTTTGCCAGTTTTGTCTAAATCCATTGCTTTGCTTAGTCCCCTCGTTTCCTTGTCTGAGATACAGTGACTTAATCTCCTAGACTAGAATATTCACTCTTGCTGTCTACAATTTGTAAAATGGAAGTCAGAATTAATGAAAAGACAAAGAAGAATCCCAATAGGAAAATAATGAAATTTTTGTAAAGTTAGTAACCAAATAAGGCACTTGTGTTGAAAACATATCAGGGAAGATGAACTATTTTTGTTTCCCAAATGAGGTATTTCACACAATCTGAAATTCAAATGCTTCTATTAAATGAAGAATGTTCCAAAATTGAACATTAAGCACAAGTTGCCAAATGTCAATCAAACCTATCGGTGAACTCACCAGCATTGGCTTAAAATTGTATGCTACTGTAAACACATACTTCAATTCACATTGAAGGAAAAACCATAAATGTTATAATCCTTTAGAGCAAGCCCGAATCTTCAAACTCAGATTGAAGACACAAAATCTTGACATCTCAGGATGAGGAAAGGAACTACACCTCCCAGGATATTTCTTCCATTACAGTACAAATGTGACTGCAACTCAGATCCATGTAAATCACTGTTAAATCCAAGGACTAGTATAGCCATTACAGAAATTCCTCTGTAAATATCCAACTAACTTTAACTCTGCTCAGGCATTCTAGTGCATGGCTACTCACTTTTCACGCCCAGATGGCCATGGTGACCCTTATGTATATATATGACCCTATGCAGAAATGAATCTTTCTAATTCTACCATTCACAGAAATTTACCAATAGTGGAAAGCACCAATTCTATCACCTTGCTGTCACTGACACTTAAAACTACAAATTTGTGTGGCTGTTGAATAGAGATAGTCCCGCTTCTATCTAATCCACTTCACCACCACAGCAGAGATAAGAAAAATCTTGAACTTAATCTCATTATAATGTAAAATATCATTGGATTACATGTGACATGGAAATCAAAATCAGAGCTGAGGTTTTTCTGTACACAATATCAAAACATAAACAGTGTAGAACTGACAATTCCAAACTGGTCTTCTGTCCCATTATATAAATATAACCTTACCATTTTCAGGCAGTGACAGACAAGGATTTGACTAGTTGAAGTAACAAATTCAGTTAACACATGCCCCATGATAAAAGTGCTTGGAAGCTTTGGAGTGTTTGAAGAATACTCCATGAGGAAGTCTGTCTTTATTTGGTAGCATACCACAGTACAGCACAGAAAATACATCAAAACCACACAGCCCTTGATGTTAAAATTCAGTGTAAATCTGAAGTTCTTTAAATATATGATGGATTTCGAAGACGTGGGAAGCTTGACTGGCAGTGAAGACCGAAGCAAAGATCTTGTTGAATATACCTCAGCTTTCTTCATGTCTGAGGAAGCTTGTTCTCCCTTTTCAATTGTCAGAGGAGGTACATTCTCATTTGCCTGTCTCTTATTACCAGTGTATCTAAGGAATTCCTGCTTCTTGTTTTCCACACCTCTCATCAAGTTTAATTCCATCTGCACCTTGGCTATCCTCGTCTCATCTTTGCACATCCAGACAGCATCCCCATATTGTTCCCAAGCCACCCACTCCTCCTTTCACTGTTTATACTCTTAGTTCTTTGCCAGATTTCCCAGGTCCTCATTCAGTCTTACGAATTTCCTGTCTCTTCTGTCTGATTTCTTTTGCTGGGAGATGAAGAGTTCTTGTGCTCTCAGAAAGGTGCCCTTAAAGTGTGGTCAGCTCTATTCTGTTCTTTTCTCCCAAAGTTTTCCAGGGGATCTCATCTAACAATTCCTTTAACATCTTGGAGTTCAGTCTCCTGAAGTTCAGGGTCCTGACTCAATCTTGAATCATAATATTTTAGAAGTATAACATTATTATTCCTATGAATTTAGAAAGCAGATACTGTTTGCATTTTTTTTTTTTTCACTCTCCAAACCAATGAGATAAATAGCTGAAAAATAAAGCTTTTTCTTTTATATCAATATTTTAACATATTTCAATTAAGAACATTGATTTGGCTGCACAATTATTAACAGCCATCAGATTTGCATTTATCTCTTATGGTAATAAAAATAAGAGGAAATTGTTTATAAAAATGATGTGAACTTGATTGCTTTTCTCATTTATATTGATTATTAAGCACTACTGAATACCAAGTCTTACTGAAATGTTTAGTGGCCATACAAATTCAAATTTCACAGTAACATAATGTATATGTCTTTTCTTCTAGCACCCATCAGTCCCTGCATATGGTCTGTTGGTGTTAGGTTGTACAAATTGAACAAAACCGCAACTGTTCCCCTAAATTTTCCCAGTAACACTACTCTGGCTTTGATATTGTAAGCACACACAGATCTTCAAGTACGCAAAACTAAACTAAGATCTTCTGATCAATCCAGGCCCAGCGATGCTTCGATGTCTTTTTGACGAGTCACTTTTTCAGCAAAGATGGACTTAATTTCTGTTGCCCAATTTTGCTCTCATGAGATTCACACAAGCCAACTGTGTGTGTGGGCACTTGCCACCACATCAACATCCTGTTAATGGATGGCATGTTTCCACAAACTGGCTGAGTGTACAATCATTGGGTTTGTTACTATGTATGTCATTAATGAAAGTATTAAACAGTATGCATCCCAGTATGGACCCCTGACGAATACCACTAATTTCTAATTTCCATTTGGACATTGTGCCACTGACTGCATAACTCTCTGGATGTTGCATCCATCCAGTCAACTGACTGTCCATCTAATAGTCCATTCACAGAAGCCATTCTAGTTCATATTAGGGGCAAGAATTCTGTGGGAACCATGTGAAATGCCTTGCAAATGTCCACATAGATGACATCAGTTTCTCATCTACTGAGATAACACAGCTCTCCAATACTTTGCTTTCTAATGTCATTTGAAGACACATAGATTTGAAAGCTTGCAGTTTTGTAAGAATTCAGAAAGGTAGCTGTTTTTTGGGTTGGTTTTTTTTCAGTCATAACATAGTGTTTAGTTATAAACCTTGAAAACCTAAAACTGCAAATATAAATTTTTTCTTTTAATGTGTGCAAATTCTACCCAGTGACAGTGTATATTTTTTTAATAGAAATCATATAAATTCCCTGAATCAGTGTATAGTTAACAAAACCTGAGCGTATCTGAACATCTATTTTTGTATTTAATTTTTCCCGAATTGAAAAAAAGTACATTAAGTATAAACTTTATCCATATTACTTAATCTATAGTGAATGACCAGAGCAACACCTCTGAAAGTATATTATATATAATGACTGCACAATTATAACTGGCATGTAACAAGCAAGTAAGAAACTCAGTAGTTTTTTGCCTGTAAATTGAGTCTAATAACATTAGAAATGCTGTTGTCTGTAAAAGACTAATATCTTTATTTTTATTATGTAAGCATTCACATTTCCAGTAAATACAAAAGTTGACATCTTTGGAAAATCCTATCCAATACAAGATTGAAAAGAGGTACATTTCTATTTAATAATAAGATTTTTATTATTATAAACTAATTGTTTATATATTACTTACACATGATACACTAATTCCATAATAGGAAAGATTTTCTTTTTACATTCTCGGAAATACCTGCAACTCCATACGATGCTTAATTATTATTGTTATTTTTTATTTTTATTTTCCATGAATATACAATCACAAGATTCTACCAAGACATCACATTATATGGCTTCTTTAAATGCAGGTCATATCTCAGTAAAGTACATTTTAAATAAGTAGCACTAAAAGGAATTTAAAATAGTACCCCTGATCCCTAGGGTAAAAGAGAGTAACGTGAATTAAAATCAGAAGACATTCAGCTACCTTGTGCCACTTTCTCAATCAGCATGCTACTGACTGGCCTCAGCTCCCTCTGCTGCCTCAGCTGGGACCATACTGGGTACTGATGGCACAGGCAGGGAATACTGAGCTCTATTCTATTTTGCCGAGTGCTGATAGCTTCCTTCAACTTACAAAAACACTCAGGAAGTCATGACTTTGAAGGGTTGACCCCTGCACGTTTAGGTGAGCAATTACAGTAAAAGCATACCAACAAATGCTAAACAATGGTTTAGCATTTTAAATATTTCATTCTCTACAAACAAAATGAGTCTCCTCTCTCCCCCAAGACAAAATTTTCACTAATTTACATAAGAATTTTGCTGGAGTAAGGACCTTGAGGCACTGTCTGAACATTTATGCTTGGTAGTGGCTTTTCCTCCATTAGAGAGTCTCCAAATTCCCATTGACTTTAATGAGAGCTCAATAGACAGATAAATCTGAGAAAGGTTATGCTTCTGGGATCTTCTGTCCCACTTTTGTAAAATTATTATCAAAATTGCTTTTTCTGTATTGTGGTAATACTACTGTGATAGCACCAAAATCCTATTCAGAGAATTTAACTGCATGCACAATGCTTTTGTTCTATTTTTGTGATTCAAAATTCTGAGATTTATTTATTTGTTTGTTTGTTTATTTACTCATGCAGGCTTTCAGGCACAATGGTAATTGGATGAGCTAAAATGTCTTCAGAGTAATAGTTCTTTACTACAAAGTGTTAATGAAAGATCCACGTCTCAGGGAGACATTTGTGCTGTCTCCTAGGTTGGTGTTAGGGACATGGCATCTCCTGCATCAGCAGAACTACAGCAATACAACGAGACACTGAAGGCAGTCTTACTGTGTTACAATGTGCAACATCTATATACCGACCAAAAGTCATACAGCTAACTCACACTTCCTGCTATTTCTCTACTAGTGATATCATTAAAGTTGTATTTCTTATGATTTATTTATTTGCTTTACAAAGTAGCAAAATGTGGAGTTATTTTCCCATATAATTTTATGGAGAATTATAAGGTACCAATAAAATCTTGCTTATGGTGAAATTGTGGAAATTGTTTTCAGTAATATTTGTCATCTGGCCAGAGAAAGAGTAGTTTGTTGTTCCTAAAATATCCTGAACATATTTCTAAAATGCAACAAGTTTTGGCAGCTTCTTTCCTAAAAGCATTTTTTTGTTTGTTGTTGGAGACTTTGAGCAAACATGTTTTATTTCTCCAAGGATAAAGTTTTTTTCATTTTTCTTTATTTTAAAGGATAATTTGCTCCCTATTCAGAAAGTCAATTCCAGGTATAGCCTTCTTAGCCTTTGGCAAAATCTGCAACACCCAAAAGGTTTTAGAATGAGTAAAGGGAACAGCTCATACAAAGTTACTTTCCATATGAGCATCAAAATCATTGAGAAACTGAAGCTAGCCAGTAAGCTGGAGATTTCCTTATTCTCTCCTTGCACCTTGAAGGACCAAAACCCAGTGGTGCTAAAGTACATTAAGAATCACAGCGAATCAGCTTTTAACTATTATGCATTAACTATTATTTATTTAACTATTATTTATAAATAAAGAATCTCTTTATTTAATTTTAAGTTCCAGTGAACTTTGTGTTCTAAAATGAAATGTATGTTTAAAGTGGGTTATGTGAAGGAGAGGTAGCAGACAGATGAGTGATGGCTGGTTCACTGTATTGTATTTGGCATTCTGGAACTTACTAATACATGTGTGGGGAGGTCTATGTTGCCCATTACAGACAAGGGAAGAAAATGCAGGGAAGCTGTTTGCTTCACATCTTGTATTTCTGTTGCTTTAATTGTCGAATGTGGAGCCTTCTCACCTAAACTCTGGTTTTCTCCCCTGTGATAGTTTGCCATCAAGTGGTGGCCCTGAAGGAAGAAAGGAAGAAAGGGAGGAAGGAAGGAAGGAAGGAAGGAAGGAAGGAAGGAAGGAAGGAAGGAAGGAAGGAAGGAAGGAAGGGAGGAAGGAAGGAAGGGAGGAAGGGAGGGAGGGAGGAAGGAAGGAAGGAAGGAAGGAAGGAAGGAAGGAAGGGAGGGAGGGAGGAAGGAAGGAAGGAAGGAAGGAAGGAAGGAAGGAAAGAAAGAAGGAAAGAAGGAAGGAAGGAAGAGCTCTAGTCTGATTTGAAGGGGCCTTGCTAGGATAGTTAGGGGAATACTTTCAGTAGAAGCTAACTGACCATCCATCTCTCTTTTTAACTAGTGTCAAGGCTGGTTTACTTGATGATGATTTGATGCCCAGCAATTGCTCCCCTTTGCCCACTGAAAATGAGTGATGACAGGAGAACAGCCATCAAATAGAACAAGCTAAGATATTGTAGCAGGGAGCTTAGCAAAGCTGAGTCCTACAAAAAAAAAAAAAAAAAAAAAAAAAAAAAAAAAAAAAAAAAAAAAGGTGCTGTTATAAAAGGATGAAGTTCTGGAAAACAGCTTTCTTTACAGTGTTTTGTGGAGAATGTTTTTGTTTTTTTTTTTCTCCCCAGATTTGTACGATCTGTTTATCTTGATAAAGCATTCCTGTAACATAAAGCAAAAAGGCATGTCTCTGCTTGGAACAAACGACTCAGAGAGGATTTACATGGAATTTCTTAGCTCTGTTTGTGCAGGATTCAGCTGAACCCTGACATCTACAAAAGTCAGAAAAAAAGAGAACCACTGCCTTTTCTCTAACATCAGCCGCTCAGTGTGGAATATATAAAACTAAAAAGCGTTGAGAACTGCTGTATATGACAGTCAGGAACTTATATGTACTTCTGATGGTACTCTAACATCTTTGGCTCTGGACATCAGCACGTTTTTCCCAATTGCTCTATAATAACAGAGACAAAACTTGAGACATCACAAAGTCACTAGATGCAATGACCTAAAGTATGGCTTTGCAGAGATACAGGTGAATAACAGCAAAACAAGAAAATGTTACTGTATTGTAACACCATGATATTGGGAATTTATAAAGTACCTTCATCTTCAAATAACTTGTAAAATGCATCATTCATCATTTTAATGACATTGGTTTTGTTTCCATGTAGATATGCACATTCAAAAGCCACACATTTATAATTGATACTAATGTAAATATATATGTACATACATTTGGTAAACTATCAGCTGTCAAAAGTATCAATCACACTGAACACTAATAATGCAATGAATACCAAGATGTTCCAGTGGATTTGCAAAAATAATTAAGTTGCAGCTAATAAGCACCACTAGAATTGAGCTGAGTCAAATCATTGGATTTCTGCACATTCATTTTCACTTTCTATCACAGTGATTGGTGGCACCTTCCTTCAGCAGAATGGGTGAGGTGACAAGGCCTATTTGTCCACAATGCCCACAAGGCACCATAGCAAGAAACACAAGCAGAGATGGGGTGATCTCTATAATGGTTTCGAGGTCAATCCAAAGGGCAAGGCCAAAACCTAGGATGCAAAGGATCAGAGGTGCTTCCTGAGGTTAACTGGAGCTCCTGGACCTATGGACACAGATGGAGGTCCCAGATGAGGATTAAATCCACTAAGGGCTCATAGCCTTGCCATCACTTATGGAAATAGAAAGCGTTTTTGCCTGTGTTGTCAGTCTGAAATTACTTTTGTTACAGTTTCTAGGATAAGACTATGAGCTGCAGAGCAGACCCACAAATGTATTTAGGTGCGTAGCATTCACTTTGGGACCATTACGAAAATAACTTAGTTGCCTCAGCATTTTTCTGAATCTTCTCTAAGATAATAAAAAACACAGAACCAGACACCAAGTGTTCCTAAATATAAAATTGTGGTGACTGTCGAAATAATTATCTAATCAACCTCTTTTATTTTATTTTATTTTATCAAAATAGCATGCTTTACTTAACCAGAATAATAATTTCCTTGTCGATCCATGAATTCTTGAGAGACCTGTGCGTTGATTTAAGTACTTCCTCTGACAAAAATTAGGAGGAATTCTGAGGATGCACACTTTTTTTATTCTTCCATCAGGATTATAAATACCAATTTTCTCATCTAAGATTAGTTTTATATTTTCTTTCTAATATGTTCTTTCCCTTTCTCTTCTTAGTCCCTGTGCTTATCCTACTCTTGAGATTCCCTGTCATACTTTTGCCAAAACAACAGCCTATGTGAATGGAAGAAAACTACTGGTGGTACAAGTCAGAATTCAGAATAGTGTTGTATATTCAGATAGACTACCAGCTATACCTACAAAACAAAATGAACAACTCCATTAATGAGCAAAACTGTGCTGATGTATGGTGGTGACCTGTTTTTAAGGGAGTTACATTTTAAAATATATTCAGAAAGGGAAAAAAAAAAAAAAAAAGGAAAAATATAACTGAATCAATTATTGTTGACATCCTGAAGTCAGTTATTGTATGTAGGTTGCTCCAAAAGTAATGACTCCTTTTTATTTCCATGTAAACTCAAATGGATATAAGAAGCACAATAACACTCTTTTCTAGAGCAAATTCTCAGCTACGAAACTATTTTTCAACATAATCACCAATATTAGCTATGCATTTTCATCAGTGACGAACAAGAGCCTGCATACCTTACTCGTAAAATTCTGTACCAGAGCATGTGACCCACTGTTTCACAGCTGCTGTGATGGCATTGTACTAGGAAAACATTGCACACAGTCCGTATTTCACTGGCCTGAACTGACAGAAGTCAGAAGGCACCAAATCTATACTATAGAGTGTGTGGTAAGACAGTCTAGGCAAGATTGGCAATGTGCTCCATGCTATTCAAATTGGTATGGAGTCTGGTGTTTTTGTGTTGTAGGCGAAAGGTTGCTTTCTTCCCTGGCCTGACCCTGGAAGTTTAAGCCTTCAGCTTAGTCAGCATCATGATCTAGTGATCAGAGCTGATGGTTTGTCTGGATTCAAGGGAATACAGAATGATCACCCATTTCCTATCTCATTTGCATGGAAGAGCTGATTGAGATGCTCTTTATTTCATGGTGTGACAGATGTGCTTTGCTGGTCAGTGCAAGCCTTGTCTTTCATGTTGCTGTTGCCACTGCTGAAACACACCATCCACAGCCTCACTGTGCTCATATCCACTGTTTGGTCTCCATAAATATTCAGTAAGCATCGATGCATTATTTTTGGTGTGAAGAAGTTCAATTACACACATTTGCATCGTGTTCACTTCCATGTCAGACATCATTTTGTCTGACCCTCTGTTTCCTCTGTTGCATGGCAAAAAAATAATGTAACAAATATTGGTGGGAAGCTTCAACCTCTGGTGCCACAGTACAAGCATCTTCCTCTGACGTATTGGGTCAACAGAATAAAACAGGAGGCATTAATTTCAGAGCAGCTATCATAAATCAGTCTTCTGTAAGTACATCCTAACAAGTCTTAATAGGCAAGGCACATTTATGATATGAAACCTTAATAGAAACATACACGAAAAATCTATTTTTTATTCAAGTACTCTATGATGAATGAGTCTTTAATGAGACATGGTTATAACATTTATTCTTAGAGCTTTTTTTTTTTAAGAGATAAAGAATGGCTGCACTGAAAATGCTAATTGTACACATTTATAGTTTACATCCATTCAATTCTTTAATTTCTGTTCTTGATAAAAAATAGCTTTGTGGTCTTTCATCTCCTGTGTCAAACACACTGAATATATTTGCTGGAAAAAGGATATTTTCAGTTCCCCGAAGCCCACAGTTTTAGGATGCTTGAACACATCACACTTTGTATTAATACACAATGAATTAAAAAGGAAATAAAAAAAAAAAAAAAAAAAAAAACAAAGAAAATGGATGTGGTAAAGAGAAATTTTCAGTCCCACAATACTATCGATGCTCAGTAGTGTTTACTGAGTCTGGCACAAAAGGCATATCTGTAAATTTATTTACATGTGCGTCTGTATTAGCCCAGGCCAAAATAAGCCAAAAGAAGAGTAGCAGTTGATAAATGTTCATGGCAGTTGGATTTAGATAGCACTATATAGCTTTCTACAGTAAATGTATCAATGACACATATGGCTAGCTTCCAAGTTTGATGATATGTTGGTTTTTAAGGAAAAAAAAATATATATGATTTTTCTGTATCTGAACATCATCCAGCCAAGATTAGGTGACTGTTTTATTGCATGTGCAACTGTAAATAGATACGAGAGACTAACATTTCCTTCACAGTATGTTTCCTGGAAATTATGGCCCTTTGATATAGATGTAAGCCTCTGTCTTTGCAGATTCATAACACAAGCCACACTGCTGTACCAGTGCCACTATTCAGCATTTGGGTGGTGAAAGGTTGAGAACTCTAAAGATGGATTTTGGCACAGTTAACACTCAGCTAAAATTTCACACCAGCTGATTTAAGCCTAACAGTGGCAGAATCTCAGCCAATAACAAGTCCGTGCCAATGAGGTCAATGCAAGACACCACCGAGGATTAGCGAGAGTTTTGGTGGTGAATATGGCTCTGGTTTTTAAAAAGAGTTATAAAAATGTAGGCAAATGAACCAGCTCCATATATTTAACACTCATCTGTTACAGAATTCACTTTGTGTCATCTCTGTAATGGTAATGAGATATGAAAAGCCTTTTCTCCCTTTCTAAGATATCAGCATTAGTGACACAGAATCAGCTCCAGTGAATGGAAAAGAATGAGTTCACCTACACTATAATTTGTAATTCACTCACTCGAGGGACTTGAGTCTTTTGCATGAAAACCAGAGCTGTGTGTGCTCTCAAATGTGCTCCATTCATGCCTTCACTGTCACATGAAAGATCTGAAGGCATCAGTTTGAACTTAATTAAGGGCTTATTCTGAAAATTCTTACAAAAAATATTCATCAAAAAGTTCTTAAGAGTCAGGTTAAAGAGAGGACTATATTTGAAACTGCAATCTGTCAGTATTGAGAACTATTGTGAAAGATTATTACACATAAAATGCATATTTCTTCCTAATTAAATACAAGTAAATGTACAAAGTCTACTGCAGCTCCTGTTGAACTGCACCTTCTGAATAACCTTCTAAATAGACACCTTCTGGTGTCTATGGGCAAGTCTACTGAGTAAAGATTTATTTTAAGTCTCTGTCAGTGAGAGCTTAACTGCTGTTAATTTAGAACAGTGGCTTGGGGAACTATATTTGAGAGTCACACATATATACAATGATTCCATTGTGATTGGTTTTAATGCAACAAATGCCAGTAAGATTTTATTGAAGAGAAGCAATAAATGATGTTCTTTTTTGCATTGTATTTGCTACTTTAATTTTTTTATTTATTTATTTCTTGCAGTATGTAGCAGTGCTCTCTGCAGAAATTCAAACCTAGCAAATCTTTCTGCCTAGGTTCTCAGAACAATCTAGAGTGTCTGTACTTAAAAGGGTTGTTCCATTTTGACAGTATCCAGCAGTATTGCATATATGAGTATATGGGGAATATCTTTCAAGCTGATAAAAAAGATGCTTAATTGTGACACTTAAATAGAATTCCAACTGCAGAGAGCACTGAAAGAAAAGGAAGAGCTCACATTCAGAGGGAGAACATGTGGTTACACGTTAAAGCTATGTGTGTTAAAGCTACATGTGGCTATATGGTAAAGCTGAAAGTGCTTTCAGGGAGAGAAAGTATCAATCTACTTACTAATTCTACATCTATACTAATTTAAAAGAAATTTAAGGGTCATAATCTTTATGGAAAAGAAATTGGTGTCTGGTGAATTATTGCCCTCTATTTCTGTCACTGTCAAAGACCTACTTTTCTCACTAGCGATTCATAAGGAATCACTAATAGTGCTTCCAAAAAGCAAATATTTTGCCTTTGGAATACAGTGGTAGATAAGATGCATTTTTTGACAGAAATTTGCACCTTCTCCTCTCAGGCTGGATGTGTCTCTGGGCAGCCTGGTATAGTGGCTGGCGACCCTGCCCACAGGAGGGGGGTTGAAACTAGATGATCCTTGGGGTCCTTTTCAACCTAGGCCATTCTGTGATTCTATGATTCTCTTAGTCCATCATTCTGTGCATCATTTGGTTTGAACACTGCTCTAGTTGGGAGCTGAGAGAAGAGGCAGCACAAATTACAAGGGCAGCTTAAATCTAAGAAATATTATACACTATCTTGGTACTTAGCCTGCTACTAAAACAAAGTGATGTGTCCAGTGAATGAAATGCCAGTTCTGGGGAAGGTGGTGCCATTCATGGGATTGCCATCTGTCTATTAGGTAACCTTTGGTAATGTTTCAGCTTAGTTATGAGTAAAGTGGGGGATAATGGCATTTTTTAAAAGCACTTGTAGCACTATATTGTCTTTCTGATTCGGCTACTTTGACCTTGTACCAGCAGTTCTCTAAATATTTTTCCCTGCCTTCCACTTTCTCTTAAAAAGGACTGAAATTTTAAGTTGTTGTAAGGAGCATGTATTGAGATTTGTCATCAGAGAATTGCTGGTTTGAAAGAAGGGTACGTTGCTAAAGAATTTCCTGTTCAGAGTGCAGAAAAGTGAGATGGACTTAAGAGAAAGTAGGATAAAAATCAAAACTTGTGGCTGCTAAAAGCCCTTGAGACCACTCTACTTTTACCCCCCAATTACCAGAAAAGCTGGGATTGAATTCAGCTGCTACCACACATGTGGTGCTGGCTGGACAAACAGGGAATAAACAAATGAAGCTCTGAAATTGAGAAGTCCTGAGGTCACTGGGAGACAAAAAAAAACCTGATAAGAGTATGCATAGTGTAGCTCTTTCCTCATCTTGGTACATCTCCTTTTCTACTACAGCCATCTTCTTCCAACAATGTACCTGATTCCAGTGGTTTCTAAGCTACACTTTTCCTCACAACACTTTTCCTCTCAACACTGATCTTTCGTTAGATCTTCTGTTCCCTTCTGAAACTGTCAGATGGGAGAAAGATAAAAGGGCTAAATTATAAGAAGAAATAGTGAAACACAAAACACAGAATCTATACTTATTTTGTTGCATTGGGTGTATTGAAACAAAAACAATTATCTCTATTTAATAATATGTAGTGTATTCTCTGGAACTGTGTAATGTGATAATCAAAAAAGCTATTCTATTGTCTGTTGTCACATTCTCCTTTTTATGCATGCTGATTGAAAGAATGGATAAATATTGTATTTACCTAAGTGGTGTGCTATTCATTAGTGATTTTTTTTTTTTTTTACTGTCTTGCAAGAGGCAAAACTATGTTCCAGGGACATAGCTATGCTCCAGGGACATCAATATTTCTAAAACTAGGAAGTAATGGTCTCTAATCCTTTGGGAAAAGTGCAAAAGCTTGACATCTCAATTAAGAATTGAGTTCTGGAATTACTGAAAATCACTAGAACAAAGTTATGGATCTGAACAGAATTTCAGGGAGTAAGTGAGAATATTATGGGTTTTGAGTTGTGAGCCAGCCTGCACTAATCTTCCTAGCTGTGTAAGAGTCTTGACAGCTTTTTAGCTGGAGGAAACAGAATCTGTTAGAATTGAATTAAGGTATAAAACTAATACACATTCGGATATAATACAGCTTTGTTTAGTTCATCTTTGAGCATTAAATGTTTTTTTCCTGTTCTCTGAATTATGATGAAGATAATATTTTAATTCTTCTATGCATAGCTAGCATTAAAAACAACAGTGAAGTGGCTGGCAAAGATATTTGATACACAGGAGAACTGTGGCCACAGACCAATGGTACCATTTTCAGAATGCTCAGCAACACAGATGAAACCTCAAGAAACAGCTTTTCCAGTAAGCTGCATGGAGCAAATGAAAGCTCATAAAGTGTCAGTTTGGAGAAGATGCCTTCTAGTGGCAGGTCTAGAAGGATTAGCCAGAAAATTCTGGCAGGCAAAGCACTTGGGAAAGTGCCTGAACTGTGAGGGTAACTAAAAGTTTCCAACGCTGACAGAGATAAGCCATAGACTGTGGTGATATAGGTATACTATACTGAGTGTGGCTACCATCAGATATTTCAGGAAAAGGTACAGCACACCTTAGCAGAATAATCTGCTCATAGGATGCAGGTGTATTTCTAAATCTTCTCTGTTGTTTGTGACCTGAAGCACGAGGGTTTATATCCCCTTTAAAAATGTTTTATCCTATCTGATGAAACTGTGGATGGTTTTTATGATTGAGATAAATCTACAGTTCTTTGTTTTAACCTTTTCAATTCATTGTCATTTTGAGGAAATAAATTCTGCAGGGTAATTTTGTATCATTTCATAAAAAAGAAATTTGTTCTAATTTTTAATCCAAGCATTGACCATAGACCTAAGTGTTCTATGGCTTTTGGGTTATTACCTATGAATAGACTCTGGAATTATTACATATGGAGAGAGATACTGAATTGGTGTAAGAGAACAGACAGACTTTATATGATTTTGCGTCTGCACACATTTCCAGTGCAGTAATGGCTTAGGACAGGAAGAAGCACCAGGAAACAGTAGTGTTACTGACATGCAATTCCACCACTGCACAACATACAGGCAACTTTGTAGTTAAGAGCAGTCTTTGCAGTGTCTAAGTGATTTGGAGGTCCCTACTCTGAATTTTGTGTTATGCAGTTTAATGCCACTCTTATCATGAACTGCACCTTGCAAATGTTCATCAAATAGTTTAACTATTCTGAATGATGGTCTTGAGCTCACTGAACTCTTGAATTCACTGAGTCTAACAAGATTTTTTTTGACACTGATTGAAGGGAATTGTGTGGCAGGCATGTTATGAGTAGAATTAAATACATAACACAGCCACAATTAGCTTAGTCTTTGCAATTAAAGGCAAACATAAAAATGAAAAAGTGTGAAAGTTCTAAATGCCCTGAATATCAGCATGTTTTATAAAATTATGAACAACAATTCCTTAATGTTTATTTGTGTGGGTTGTTTTTGTTTTTTTTATTATTTAGTTGATCAGACAGAGAATTGTCAGTGAGAAAAAAGGCTTTTAAGACCATCGTGGTGAGGAAACCGTCCCTCTCACTGTTCATGCTATGGCAATCAAAACTCCAATATGGACACAGGTTGTTCCTTTGTGACAAGTACTTGTCCTCACTGAAAGTCCTAGCCTCCACCATTTCAGCATACTCCAAGATAACAAGGAATCTGGTTGTCTTAGCTCTTCTGCATGTTCCAGCCAGCCAGTAGTTGGAATATGCCACACATCAATAGTAATTCAAAAGATGATGAAAACCGATAGCTCATAATATTTAAGATGGAAGTATATTGACTGCTTGCACTTCTGCCAGTCATAGAAAGTGATTAGGAACTATGGTCTAATGCTGCATCGCTGAAATAAAAATGAGTTATGATTTTTGTTTAAGTAAGAGTAATGTAATAGTATTCACCTTACCGATACAACACAGCTGACGGGTCAGCCTTCTAACAGTATACAACAAGACCCACACAATATCTGTCATAACAGGAAATGAAGAACCACACAGTCAATTGCACCCGTCAGGAGATGTGGGTGAAGAATAAAGTTGCTGAAATGAGACTTCAGCAAGAGTTAATGCTGCTACAGGAGTAAAAAGATTTAGAACTTCTATCTCCTAAGCTGTTCACTAACTGATTTTACAACTCATACAAAACTGAGCATGATTGCTGCACCTTGAAAGTACCTTTGATTCACTTAAAAGACAAAAGTTGAGTCCCCAATAGCTGTGCTATTATCTGCATTATCATTAGACATCGTGTAGTATAATATTACAAAAGATGGTTGTTTCTTTCTTGGGAGATTATTAACTTACCCTCCAAAACTGCAGTCTTTAATAAAAACATCTTCCTTAGTACCCATCTTTGCAATATGGCCAAGCAACCTCTCCACAGATACACACTGATATTTTGTACGTGTGCGCACACACAGGAATTCTAATTGAAAGAATTTTTACCCAAGGAAAACAATAGAAATGATCAACAAACATAAAACTTTAGCCTGTGTAAATTAAATGGTTCTGCTGCATTAACTTCATAAAACCATAATCCTCTCCTCCATAAACTATTACATGCACTGCAACATACCTGATTTATGGGGTGTAGAATCGATGGGAAAAAATTAATGCTTGAAAAACATATTAGAGACATTATTGAACAGATTTTAATTGAGATTTGATTTCAATGCCCCTTATCCACATGATTAATGAGTCCTACCCCTCGACTCCAGCAGGCTGAAAAGAGAGTCTTTAATATGACAATTAAGTATCTGTCTTTAGGTTTTATGTAGCTCTCTCCTCAGATCACTTCATCAGTACAGTGTGGCTTTTGTGCAGATTAAATTGAAGCTCAATTTTCTCTATTTTCCAGCACTTACTTATGTTTTATGACAAGCACTAAATCAATTTTATGCTATTATTGATTTTTTCTTAAATGGACACAAACCATTTCGCCTTTTGCCCTTCTTTTCTACTTTCCTTCTATTTCCTTTTTTCACTGTATGCTTGATATACAGCCAGCTGAAGAAATTTCAAAGGTTTCCTGAGATTTCTGCATGTTGTGCCAATTCATTCACTTTTTACAACATCAGAACTGACAAACTTAACCTGGAGTACTATCAAAGCTTATATATTCAGTTAATGTGACAAGGTCTATAGGTCTACAGTTGGAGTTTTTCCCTATCTTATTCTTAAAAAAAAAAAAAAAAAGTCTTCAAGGTTAGTTCTCCCTCTTTCTCAATTAGAAAATAAATAAATAAATTAGCCAGACAATCTTTCTAATAACTTCTGAAATATTCGAGCTGCAACTTAAGCTATAATTTTTGAAACAGTCTTGAAATCTAATTAATACATCGATGTAGGGAGAGCCCATTTCATTGCTTGCAGGGGAAAAGGACATTATCTACAAGGTGCAATAACTCCTCTGAGATGAGGCAACAGCTAGTGGTACACCATGCAATTAAAAAGCTCCAAGTTCTTTCGGACTCTATCCTGTCTGACTTATGGCAAAAATTAACAACTGCCTCAGGCAATAAAAGCAGCACAGTTTGTAATCAGATAGCTTACTTTTTTGGCAGAGAATTATACATTAAGAAGGATCAAAGAAGGGAAAAAGAAATGTAATTCAGATAACGAAATGGGTTGGCCTTTACATTTTCTGCTTGTTTGGGGTCGTGGAAGAGGTTACGAAGGATTGTCCTCTGTCTGTTTTTGTTTGTTTGAAGTCCAGTATGCCTGAGTCCAGGTGATAAAATTGATTTTTAAAATAACTAGAGTAGATTCATTTTCCTTAAAAATCAATAAAGCTTTTCATTGCGTTGAGTATTTAGCTAACAACATTTTACTTGTAAAACTTCAAAGTATTTTTAAAAATGTGTTTGAAAGATTTAAAAAGAAAGAAAGAGAGGAAGAAAGAAACAGCAGCAACAGCAGCTCTCCAAATAATACCAGTTTACCTACTGAATAAAGAAAAAAAAACAGTCTTATCCTCAATCATACCAGTTATGGCATCTTTGCTCCTTCAACTTAAGGGGAAATTTAAGCTGCCCTGAATCATAGATTTTGGCCTGAATTTTTAATTTTATTTCTGAGTATGATTCTGTTGTTTATATGTAGCTACTTACGATCATAGTAAATAAATGTACACACAGAATATATAGGATTGATAAAGGCGTTTTATGGATCCCTGGGGGGGGGGAAAAAACAAAACAAAAAGTATAACCAGATTAATAAACCAAGTAAAATGTAAATTGATTATAAAAAAAAAGTCTTGAATTTAAGCATAGTAGGGGTTCAGATGCTGTTGCTTGTATGAAGCACGTCAGATGATGATCTGATAATTGAAAAAAAGTTTAGAGCTATGCTACTGTGCTGTAGCTCCCTTCATTTATAGAATATTGTATCTTTTTTGCAAAAAACATACAAGTAGAAATGTCAGCTTTCACGATTAACAGGAGACTTGAGGTGTCTTTTTTAATTTATTTCTTGGTTTTCTCTTGACTTTGAGATACAAAGGATATCAGAGATCAGCTTGCATGCTGCTTTTCTACTACACATTTAAAAAAAAAAAAAAACCTTTCCCTTGCAAGTGCCAAATGCATGTGATGCAAATTCCGTAGCAAAGAGCAGAGGTGCCCTGCACTGTTTTCTCCTAGATGGAACTCAGATCCAGAGTGGTTACAGGTCAGTGACTACTTAGATAATCCAAAATCTAGATACACCATTTTGATCCTCAAGAGAAAAAGCTATTTTACTAAGGGCTATTTAGCTGGTTAGACTAAGGGCTCCTTGTTCATTTATTTCTGTTTTGCTGTTCTTTGTAATTACTATCATTGCTGTTAATACTGTCAATACTGTTGCTAAAATAATCCTAATCACTATACTATGTTATATGACCATGTAAATAGTGCAAATGAAGAAAATTGCTGAAGTGTTTAGCAAAAGCTGGTCTGAGTTAAGTTTCCTGAACCTTTGCCTATTCTGCTCACATATTTTTTTCTCCTGTGATTTACTCTTTTTTCCATCAACCCAATTTATATCCTTTTATTTTTTGAATTTGCCTTTTACAAAATAAAATAAAATAATTGGAGGCTCTTCATGAAGAAAAGCTGTTTCTTTTTTAAGAATAGATCCTAATAATTTAAGAATACTGTTTAAATATTTATAATTGTTCCGTCTGGCTTTTCTAATTTGCCTTTTATTTAAATCAACTTTATTTAATTTCTGTCAATGTTTTACATGCTTGTGTTCTGACACATAAGTGGATTCAAAAGAAAAGCAGTACTATGGGTTGCAGATTACAATACCTTCTTGACACATCTGATCAGAAGTTTTTATCCTAACGACAGCAAAGCTGGCTTAAGTGAAAGAGATGGCTGAGCCAGTATATTTGGCATTATGTGGAATAGCATCTTAAAAAATTACGTACCTTCATTCCTATGGCATGCTTGGGAGTGTTTGTGAACTATTTGATTACCAGGTTCAAAAAGCAAGCATGTAGCTGAGTTCTATGTTCAGAGTAATAAATCTCCACTGCACATTCATCCTGTATACAAAGAAGGGCAAATGGCCACAGTAGTCTGATTTGTTGAAAAAAATAAACCTGTTTACAAAAACAAACGTGAGCGCAGATGAACAAAACTCCTTTTTTTTTTTTTTTTTTGGCAGCAGGTGAATGGCATCACATGCTTCAAATTCAGTTATATTTTTGATAAAGTGTTGGAAATGATTTGTTTTGATTGAAGGCTTTTAAGTTCATTAAGCAGCCCCAGATACGCGGCAAGACAAGACAGTAAAGCCACAGAGCTTGCAGAGTATTCGTCGGCACGGCATTATCAGCCACAGCCTTAAAAGAACAAGAGACCTTTGTGTTTTGCCCATGCAGAGAACGTTGTCAGCTTTCTGAAATGAATTGCAAGCCTAATCTAAAATCTCACCGTTTCAGATCAATAAATAGTATTAGCTTTGCATGCCAGCACCCCCTCCCCCTGCACACACACACACACAAAACAGGCGGACACACACAGACAGACGTGTGTTTCTTCTTCATCCTGGCAAGCAGCATCGCAAGCGATGTGCTCAGAGCAGACCACGGTGCTCCCGGGCGATGGGACAGCACCCGCCAGACTGGCTACCTGTTGGAAATGCGGGCTACGCCAGACAGGCCTGTGAGCCTCACAACTGGAATTTCTCCTTAGCTGCATACGTGGAGACATCTGGGATATTTTAGGACAAGCGTTCCCGTAGCTGCCTGCGGGAAGGATCAGGCCGCTCCTGGGGAGATTGGTGCGAGCAGCGCTGGCCGGAGCAGTCGCCTAGCAACAGGGGTGGGGATGCAGACGCCATCAAGGACCGCTAGTCCCCCTCCTCGTCGGAAGTACCCCTAGAGGAGAGGGTGGCCAAACAAGAAATGGGGAGATCAGGAGAAGGAGTTAATGAGCTCGAGAAAGTCCCACCGGGAAACAACGCTGTGGCTTGAAGGCCTTGGGGATGCAGCCCTCCCTTGGGCCACACACCATCACCATTTCCATCCCCATCTCCCCCTCGCCTCCCTTCCCCTCCTCTCTCTCTCCAGTGGTTTCGGTAAAACACCTTAACTCAGCTCTGCGAGGGAGAAAGGGAGGGGAGGGGACCACCTTCAGAGTGCAGCTGGAACTGGAAGCTGTCTGCCTCAGCCGTTAGAAATATGTGGAGAAATTACCTATCATTCCCTGTAGAGACATCCAGCAACCATCCCAACCCAGCTTTTCAGTTCGGTGATAATATGCTCCTATCAGTTTTAATAGCCCCATGCTGGATTCAGGAGGTATTATGGATTGTACAGCAAGCATATTGTCATTAAATTAAATTTTCAGAACATTCCCCAGCTCATCACAAATACCACAGAGAGTAATCATAATCGGTTCTCAACACATGTGTAATTGCCTTCAGCTGGCGTTTTTTACAGTTGACATTGTTCAGCAGTGATAAGGTGATTGGTGATTTGAATACACAGCTTGTTTCATAGCTGCCGTAATTGAAATATGGTATGTGTGAATGGAAGATTACATTAAGACCTAGGATAATCACCTGACATGAGAGTAATTGAGTCTACAATCTGCCACTGAGTCTCTCAGGGAGGGCTGAAATGAAAAGAAGCCATTAGTAGATTATGCCACTGCTGGCTTGGCTCGGCTTGGTGCTGCTCTGCATGGCTGTGCCAGGCTGGTGTTCCTTGGTACTGGGCTGGGCACTAGAGGCAGCCACACCGGGCACACAAGGTCGACTTTTTCCCCGGGGTCAGTGAGCATGCCATGGGGAGAAATGCTCCCTGCTGCCTCAGGTAAAACTTCCTCCCTGTTGTCCCCTTGGTGGAGGCGTAAGATCCAATCTCACATCTCCCTGTGGGAGAAGGGAAGGATGGGGAGAAGACGTTCAGTGATATTTTATCCCAAGTGGTTTAGGCATACAGAATCATACGTTTGGTGTTCATCTACCTTTGAGATGGAAAAAGCCTGTTGAATCTTACAAAAAATAAATCAAACAGACCTAAGGGCAATGAATACATTCAGTGCTAGTAATTGCTTTTATGGAATTTTAAAACTTAGATAATTTGTTGGGAAACTATAAATCTGATATTGCATTCTGTTTGTTGACCTAAAGATGCAGTAAAATGTTTGCTCTTATTTGTTGGTGTTTTTCATGATGTGAGCTTCACAAGATACTTGATTTTTAAAGACTGGGAGTAAACTAAGGTTAATTATACAAAGAGCAACCAAGGGGAACAGTTTTATCTAACTTTTAAAAGTAAATGTAATAGGGTGCCTGGAAATCTGAAACAGATATTTACTCCAGGTGTCCAGACTTAATGAACAAAAACATAATTGCTTTTTAAGGAGAATATTTTATTTGCCAGTCACTAAGGACAGTCTTGTGATGGAGAAGACTGTTTTTCTTTTTCATTTCTTCCTTTGGAAGGCAATATTGTGTAGATTGTTGGGGTTTCTCTTTGTAGGTGTTTTTTTTTTTTTTTTCCCTCCCCAAATCTACTGTATATACAGATCACAAACCCTGAACAAAGAAGAATTGCAAACCCAGCTGGGATAAACATGTCAGAATTACTGTTGAGAGGCTGATGCCCAGAGTGTTTAATGGCTTGAAAAGATGATCAAGCATTTATGCAGCTACCCCTTCAAAAATTATCATTGAGCCAATGATAATCCGGTTATAATAATGACTACTGAGTCAATTAAGCATAGCATGCAGAGAAACTACTTTTTATATTAAATAACTCAGTCTTTTTTTTTTTTTTTTTTTTTTTTTTCAATAAAGAGAATTATGAAACCAGCAATTTTACAGAAAAGCTGTAATGTTCACTTTAGGAGCCTATATTCAAAGCCATATTGAATGTAGCACAAGTAACCTGTAGGGCATAATTCCATCATAGTCTGGAGTTCTCCTTTGAGATGCTGAGACTCCTGTTTCTGTCATAACTTTATGGTGTGTGGTTATTTTTGGAATCTGAAATGCATTTATGTTGTCCTAGAAATGGCTGTTGACAAAACTCTGCACAGTCTTGTCTGCACACAAGTAATAGCTACTTAACAATTACCTGGCAGACTTTTTCCTTTTGCACAACCTCTTCAAAGTAGATTTTTGTACCTTGCAGAAGTCTCTTGCACATTTTTCTCATTACCATCTTCCCAGCACTTTTTAGGGTAAACCTAAAGATGTAATGTTAAAAGAATAGTGATTCAAGATAAAATTGTTTATTCTTGTATTCCAGTTCTAGTAACATCAACCAGAAGGAAATTTTCAGATAATTATAGCCCTACACAGTATCACTACAAACAGAAGGATATAGAACTGGATATAGCAGCAGTGGTGATTAACAGATTCCTAAATTGTTCAGTATCTTCCTCATCACATTATACGCAGCATGCACCCAAGGCTACCACAGTAAATGCTGCAGCCATCACCTTTGTATTGCTGAAGGCTGCCTGATTTGCAAAAAAGTGATCATTAGTTATAGGCAAAAGAATCAACTTAATTTTTGGATCACAGACTTTGTATGGTGAAAGCTGAAAATTCTCCAGTTGCTTAGAGAAAAATAAACCTAATTGTATCTGGAAGATAATGAATGCAAGTAAATATGGAATATATAATACATTTCAATCACTTAAAAAATTGGAGGAAGTCTGGTCACCTAACAAAGTTTAAAATCTTACTTTCACTTCTACAAAAATGAATGGCCTTTGACAATGCATTTATCTTGATTGAAATAATGACAGTGGAGTCACTTGGATTTAACCAGAAGACTATGTGAAAAATAGTTCTCTATGCAGGCAACTCTGTGGAGATCTTTAAAGGGAATCTACATTTACTCTGTGAGTATACTGCTTGGTTCTTTTTGCTCATGAAGTCATAGGTTTATTTTTCTCTAATGAAGTCATTGCTTGGTTTTATGAAACTTGGTGGATATTTTTCAGACCTACATGTGCATGGCATTCAACAGTAAGATGGAAATTCTTGCAGCATATGCTCTTGAACAGCAGTAACCATCAAAAAAAAAAAAAAAAAAAAAAAGAGAGAGAAGTCTTGAAGGCTCTGGGCAGTTTGCTCAAGGATCTGTTACGGGAGCTGAAAACCAAAGTTGTAGACTCAGAGGCTTTGGAGGAAGCTGGATAGGAGAGAAATGTCAGGAGGCAAAACTGACTTGTCAGCTTCGAGGGGTGCAGGAAAAAGTATCTTCATCAATTTCAGTATTACAGGTAAAAAAATAAATCTTGCTTGAGAATCTGAAGATAATTCTGACCAACAAGCCCTTAAAGGACCCTTTTATCTCATTACTGCTGCCAAAGGCACTACAAATCAACCTTTCCAGTAAACTCCAAGTAGCTGTTACCTGGTTATTTCTTTGGAGGTCAGAGAACCAGCCTCTACTTTTTATCTCATATCTCTTAGGAAGTGGACAACTCACACATTCTCATCTATTTTTGAGAAGAGTGTCTAGTTTATTCCACTTGTCAGTCGAGTCTCTGGGGCAGTGCAGCCAATAGGCTTGTCTATGATCCAGTAAGAAAAATATTCCAATCATAACATTTTCTCTACACGTCTGTACCTCTGTTTATACTGTGTCTAGTTTAAGAGCAATGGATTCAAACCAGAAGCAAAAGTACGCCTTCCCTTGAGCTATGTTAAATGTCTCTGCTAAAAGTTTCTTTAATATATATAGAAAAATTTAAGACAAGACCCTGCAACTTTGCAAGTAGGGCAGATAGTCAGAGCTTTGACTTGTTTGACTATAAATTGCAGAAACAATGCAACTTAAAAACAATACAGTACTACTGTATGACACTGTCAATATCATTTATAGCACAATTTTACACAAAGGCAGAAGTATCATAAAAAAAGAAGTAAGTCTATTAGGTGCCCTAAAATGCCTTATGTCATAAATAAGTCAGATTTCTTAGAGGAAAGCAGTAAAGTTCCAACAGATTCGATTTTTCCCACTAAATAATCACCCTGACCTTTTTCACTAACTTCACAATAACAGTTCTTGAAGAAACAAGCAAATACACTAAGGGATTCATATGGCAGACTCATGTTTAAAGCACGAAGAGAATGTAGAAGAGCAGTGATGGACAATATGAAACCTTAAGCAGTGGATTTAAAAGGAAACTAATCAAAATTGATGGACCAAATATTCATAACGGAATATATTGACAACATACCAGACCAAGGAAAAATAAGGTAGATTTGGAGATTTTAAAATTAAAAGTAACAGATATATGAGAAATAGATGTATTATATATTTAAAAAAATAATAATAAAATTAAAAGCTACTTTTTTAATTAGAAAATTCTTTTAGTCATGATTGTCATATAGAAGTTTACAAATAAATTGATGGAGTAATATCTGGCCTGGATTTGGCACTGGAAGATTATTATTAAGCTACTTAATGCAGAATTCCTCTGTCCTAGAGTTTTGTGGGCTTTTTGTGTTCTTGTTTTTCTTTTAACATTAAAAATACTACCTTCCACTACCATGAATATATTCCTCTGACTACTGCAAAAATAACATTGTTGTCCTAGTGTTGCATCTTCTGTTGAGAATTCATACATCGCATGGGGTAGCCATCAAGAGAATTTTTACAGTTTTTCATATCAGAGTATGAAGAAACAGTCAAATTTTTAAACCAGAGACAACAAAAGCCTTGCCCAGTCTGAAATCAAAGGTTAGAAACACACAATCCATGGAGTATTTGACAAGTTAAATACAATTTTCAAGCTAATCTAATGCTTTATTATTTTAATACTAACGTAACATTCCAATATTGTAATAAAGTCCAAACTGCCTATGTAAACATGCAACTTTTCTGTGGAATATCATCCCAGTGACAATAGTAAATTTAATTATACAGAAAATGAAATATATTATACTGAAATTCAGCTTCTGAGATTTTAAATCTACAGGACAGAAAAACAGTTTTGTTTTATAAATGAAAAAAAAAAAAAAAACAGACAAACTATGATTTTTTTTTTTTTAATCTCCTGAACAAGGTAGAGGAATATCAAGAATTCTGATGAAAAAAGAGCATGCACATGTTACAGAAAAAGCCAAAATTGCTCTATACTTGCTGAAATAATACTAAAGCATTCAAATTAGAAGAGGACATAAAAGCTCCTAGATCAGTAGTTACTACTTCCTAGAAAACCATTTGTTTACTACTGCTTTCTGGCTGAAAAAAATCTCTGAACATACAAAGTGATAAAAAAAAAGGAACAGTTCAACAATAGAGAGTGGTTTTATTTTTGTAGAGAGGCACTTTAAAATTAGAGTCAATAATTCTAATTTTTTCCTTTTTCCAGCTATCAGATCTTACTTTCACGTGCAATCATTCCTAAGAATGTCCAGTAATGCATCAGCTAACCAAGGAGCTTGAGGTTTCAAAATGTGTTTGCACAAGTAAGTTGTGAGTGCTGCATATATGCAAATGTTGAAATTACTTCTGATAAAACCAGTAACCTAGCATTTTCTATCTATATCTTTCTGCAACTAATACAATTTGTTCACCGATTTCAACTTTTGTATATTACTATGTACTGTGTGCTCCACAAATTCACCAGTAGATATTTAGTTTTATTTTATTCAGAGGTCCCCACATGCAGCTGAGATAGCTCTTCACTATGAGTTCTCAAGTACCGCTTTGTGTCGTACTTCATAATATCAATATTGTTTATTGGTTAATACGATTATTAAAGCAAATATAATTAAAGACCGTTTGTAAATGGAACTTCCTACAGATCCTTGCTGAAATAAAATATCTTTTCAAATCAATACAGCTACAATTATACCTGAGTCTTGACTTACAGATCAAGGAAGTTCTACTTCATATCCAGCAAGAATCTGAGGAAAGAATACAAAATGAATCAATAGTACTTCAGTTCATCTGATGGCCATTCCAGTGCACTGGGAAATATAGACATCTAGATATAGGTAATACTTCATCTAGCTTTGTTTTGTTTTGTTTTGTTTTTTAATAATCCTCACTGTGGTTCTTAGAAGAAGTGTTTAGGCTTTCTCCTTTGAGCATGGGAAGATGTGGCTGACTCAGGTCCCCAACAAAGACTCAGCCCTGTTAGACTAGTTCTAACAAATGCTTAGCAGTTGCCCACCTTAGAATAAGTTTTCATTACTCTTTCACCATATTAGCTTTAGACCTCGCTATCAAAGAAGATGTACTTATTCTTACTCAGTGTTGGTATCAGTGCCTACCCCAAAATAAGAAGTACAATTCCAAAACGCCTCAAAGTTACTCTCTAGAGACAAGGCTGTTGATGACTTATCCTAAATCAATCATCATTGAAGGTCGCCTGTCCTATTTGGCAATATTTGTTCAGTAACTAATAAAGATCAGCCTGCAGTTATTTATATTAGGTTATCATCTCTCCAGGGTGAAGCTTAATCCATTTTGCAATGTTTTTCCGAACAAGACAACAGGAGTTTCTCTGTCTGAAAATGAATTAAGTGCATGGTTTCTAAATATGGGATCTGACATTGTTCTTGTTACAAAAAGCAATTTATTCCCCAAAAGGTTTACACTTCAAAGGTTATATAAAAAGGTTCAAATATCAGTGCTATCCATTTTTCAATTACTGGGCTTCCTAACACCACTAGCTTTTGGACAGATAAGCAGTGGTATCAGTTTTCTTATTCAACATCTCATATGTTGCCAATCCAGCATCCCAGAGAAAGCAAATTTATTGTAATACATTTAGCTCTTTTTTGAATCAGTAGTATCCTGATTGTTTCCCTCAAGACTATAGGGAATATCAAATACTATCTTAAAGGGATATTTATGAACTGCTAGATACTAATGATTGTGATTATTGCTGTAGATTAGAAAGCTTGACTATGGGCAGACTTGCTTATCAATTTTTTTTAATAATAGAAAGAAAACAGATTTCATCTACCAAGTAAATTTGCAGTAGCTTTGTGAAATAAAACTCTTTTGAGATGATCTTCTCTTCAAACACTATAATGCAGTTCAAGCAAACAAAGATGAAAACAATAAAAAGAAATTTTGCATAACATTCATGTATGTTCATTGTTTCCATAACAATTAACAGTATCATATTTGTAGACACAATAATAATAATGGCTTTTACCTTTTATTAAATTATTCTTTCTGGTCAAGATATATCATTCAAATACAGTAAGTAGGTAAGTAGTAATTGATTTAAAGTATTCACTTTTTATAAAATTAATAAAATGATTTTTGCTGTCATTTCTGACTGTACTTTATGTGCAACAGAGCACAGATTTGACACATTTTCATTGGGAAACTGTCATGGGGAATCTTTCAGAGCTGTGGGTTAGTACTGAGTCATAGCTACAGACAATATTTATTTCTGTCAGAATTATCTTTGAGTGGGAAGAAAAATACTGATGAAGTCTAAACCTGAATAGAAAGTTGTATAATACAGTATTTTCTAAGTCTGCCAAAAAAACTCATTTCACGCTGTATAAAATATTACAAATTTGGATACAGAAGTTTGCAGAGATTCATTGATTTACTTCCCGTATGAAGACACTGGTAAGAAATAATATGTGTGGATATGAATTTACTTCCAAATTTATTATGTCTTATTAATTCAGTATTTCAATAGGTCAAACATAATTCTGTAGAAATATAATTTAGAACAGAATAAAACTAAAGTGCTAATTCATCAAAAGCAGATTTTCCTTTTTGATAAAACAAGTTGTATTTTACAGAAAAGAAACTAGTAAGCCATTTTGAGCCTACAAAACAAATTAATGTGACAGGTTAATGTAGAACTACATGGAAAATAACAGTGGAGACGAAACTACAAGAAACGTGAAATAGTTAAATAGCCAATTATGGGGAAGTCTACCAGAATTATTGAGAAGAAGGAATTTCTTGGAAGAAGCAAGAATTAGTCTTGAGACTAGATTTGTTTAATAGTTTCATGTGTGACATGGGCAAAATACTGGGATTGCACTGATCAAATCTGAAGAGAGGAAAATATTGTGAGACACTGTCAATCTTAAAGAAGATTATGCACATAGAGCCCAAGAGGGGTGGGGGAAGAGGAGGAATTGAATAGATAAAATGAGATGACTTACAGCAATACAGAATGAAACTTGACTTTCAGGATGTTCTGAGTATAAACTAATCAAAATGTAGCTGCAAAGAAAAAAAAAAAGACAAAAAATACTTTAAAAGGCATGAGTGGAGATTTATCCATTTTAGATGGAGAAATGCTAACATCATGCAATAAAGTTCACTTATCTCATCTAGAATAATTCTTAAAGTTGTCATTATTCATACTCAGAAAAAAAAAAAGAATTCAAGTGAAAATGTGTAGATAAGCTACTACGAACACTGTCATGAAAAGGATGAGCTACATAAACGAAGAGACACTCAGCATAGTAATAAGGAGGATAAAAAGATGCAGGTTGTCACCTATAAATTTTGTGTCAGTCAACACAAAGAAAAGCAAAAAGTTACTACAGCAAAAGTACTCTTCTGTTACCGAAAAAAAAAAAAAAAAAAAAAAAAAGTGGTATGGATTGTAGAATGTCCAGAAATAAATACAATCTGGAAATAGAAATGGAGATTCTAATAATAAAACAAGTGTGATAACTTCTAGTTAGGGATAAATCTGATTTTGAGAGGCAACTGTGTAAATTTTCTGGGTAATATAGTTGATAGCAAAGGCAAATGTCAGGACTGATAACTCAAATGACAGTTTTTCATCCCAAACTCTATGTTTCTATTGAAGAAAGCGCCCACACAATTGAAATGTAGCTGAAATGAATCAGGTAAGCTTCATTGTAAGAATTTCAGAAATCTAAGGTATTGTTTGTTTTCATGCTGTGATCATGAAGAAGTTTTAATTCAAATGCTAATATTTGGAATGACAGTAAATCTTATTAAATTCTTCCTCCCCTTCTCCTTTTCAGTACCCTAAAACTATATTTTCCTGTGAACCTAAAGCCTGATTTCAGTAGATTTCATTAGACTATAAAGAGGTTATGGAGGTCAGGCAACTAACACATTTCTGCTACGTGTAACACCACCAGGATGTTCCCAAACCAAAATCTACCTGCGGGAAGAGCACAATATCAGGTTAGCCTGGGTAAAATAGTACTGAATGCAGAACTCTCTTGTTTCTATCTGAACTTAGCCTTACCTGTTTCTCTGCAATGTGATGCAGAAATATGGAGCCAAGAAAGATTTATCTTTTTTGAAAGTGAAGTAACTGAATTACGATTTGGTTTAAGTGCCTTCTTGAAAGCCGTGAATATAACTGCAGAATTGCTAAGGTATTCATATCTGCTACATTCATACTGTGGTAAAGATGCAATTACTATACAACGTGCATGCTCAGGCAAAACAAGAATCTCAGCTGAGGCTTTAAGCTTTTTCTTAATATCTCACATCCAGGTCTGTCTTTACAAACAATTAATTCAGTTATTTACTTGCAAGATTTTATCACTATATCTTCTACAGTACCATTACTCCTATTGTATGCATTCAAATAATCAACATTTATCATTACAATATCAGGATTTATACATATGTATAAATCTCGACAATTACAAAACTTGGATGTGAGGTTAGCATCAGCTATTTTATAAAATTCTTTGAATTAGGCATTTTTCTTCTACTAGTAATGGTTAGTAAGACAAATACACTAGCCTGAATTACTTATTTTCTTTCCTCCATTGATAATTAGCACTAGAGGGAATGGCTATGAGATACCTATTAACTCCAATTGCTATGTTTAGCAGTGCATCCAGAAAAAAATACATTATCAGTCACAGTAAAAATCTGCTTCTTTTCAACTGTTTATTTTAAGAACTTATCAGCCAAGGGAAACTTCCATCTGTGGCAGCTCTCACTTTGTTCAAATCAATGTTTATGTTGTATGCTGGACATATCAATACTTGCAATACTGCCTAACAGTGTTAATTTCATCTGACTATAGAGGCAGTAACAAATTTACTATGATGATCTTGGGCTAGCAGTAAGGAATCATCTGTGTTTATATAAATTGCAGCATCAGATGGAGTCAAATTCTGCCATGTTCAGATGTATAGTTAGATCCATTGCCTTTAGTGAACTCAGGAAATAATTTGACCCTTTTATTTAAAAATTAATTGAATTTCACCTTAGTACAAAACCTTACAAAGTCACGAGTACTTTGAAGTCAGGTGCTGCCTTGATGAAATAGCTATTATTTATATTCATGTGTTCAGAAACTCCTGATAATGAATCCTCACTCTTGTATCACTTTAGATAAATTGTGTTTGTAACTTAACATAAGCAAATGTTGATAAGTTATATCGAAATACAAAGATTAGCATATTGTAAATTGTTAGAAGTCATTAATATCTAATAGCACGGATGTAGACACAATGATAACTTAATTAATATTAGGCAACATATTTGGTCAAATAAATAAACTCTCTACTAATAAGAAAACTTTATACCCTTGCAATTTTCTTCCCCTTGAAGATAACTGACATCCAGTAAAGACTATCATTGCAGGACATGATATCAGGTTACAAATAAAAAGTAAATTCTCCAGCCAGGAGTGAGAAGGGAAAGAAGACATATAGACTTTCCTTGTGTTCTGCAACTGATGAAAGGTCTGAATAAGCACCTGATCATAAGTGTCACTCTGGCAGTGATCCAGAATATAATCCCATCTTTTTTTTTCATCACCTAATGATCACATTGGACCCTGCACCCATAACAAATAAAAGAAATTGCCACCAGGATGACTTCAAAGGATGAGGGGAAGACAACTTCCTGAATGCAGTGATACAGTTTTTCAACTGTGTTACTATATTTGATGTAATGACCAGTGCATTAATAATGATGGCCACTGTGAAAAGTACTTAAATATGAAATTGAAATCAGTCTTCTATCCAGTCTTCAGTTCACCAAATAATTATAGTAGAATTCAAAATTGATCTCAAAAAATTGGGTGACATAAAAAAAAAAAAAGAGAAAAAAGAAAAAAAGCAAGATCTTGTTCACCAAGGTATACAAGGAAAACAATACGTTTTGGAGTAATCTACAGCTGAAAGTACAAAACGGCTAATGGAGGAGATCTGGCTAATCAGCCTCACTGCCAAACATATCTGAGGAATCAAATAAAGATGAGAAACTGAATATAACTATCAATGTTATACAGCTACAGAAAAAATGAGTATAATACTGGGTTCTGTGGCAGTCAAGTCCTCTGTGACTGAAAAAAGAGTTTTGCACTCATTGTTAAGAAAAGTAGAAGGACAACCAAGGGAACTAGCAACATGTCAGCCTCACCTCTGTGCTGGGAATGACCAAGGAGAAAATCCTTCTGGAAGCTATACTAAGGCGCATGGAAGAAAGGGAGGTGATACAGGACAACCAGCATGACTTCACCAAGGGCCAGTCCTGCCTGAATAACCTAGTGGCTTTTTATGATGGTGTAACTGCATCTGTGGATAATGAAAAAGCCACTGATGTCATCTACCTGGACTTCAGGAAGGCCTCTGACACGATCCCTCATAACATCCCGCTTTCCAAATTGAAAAGAGATGGATTTGATGGTAGCCTGTTCAATGGATGAGAAACTGGTTGCAAGATCGTACTCAGAGAGTGGTGGTCAATGGCTCAATTTCCAGATGGAGTAACAAGGAGTGTCCCTCAGGAGACGGTGCTGGGACCAACACTCTTTAACATCTTTATTAATGACATTGACAGTGGAATCAAGCGCACCCACAGCAAGTTTGAGGATGACACCAAACTGTGTGGTGCAGTCAGCACACCGAAGGAAAGGATCCATACAGAAAGATCTAGGCAGGCTTGAGCAGTGGGCCCAGCACAGTCTCAAGAGATTCAACAAATCCAAGTGCAAGGATTGCACCTGGGTTGTTGCAACCCCCAGTTGCTATCAGTACAAGCTGGGGGATGAAAGGATTGAGCGCAGCCCTGACAAAAAAGATTTGGGCGCACTGGTGGATGGCAAGCTGGACATGAGCCAGAGATGTGCCCTCACACCCAGAAAGCCAACCATATCCTGGGCTGCATCACAAGAAGCACGGTCAGCAGGTTGAGGGAGGTGATCCTGCACCTCCACTCTGCTCTCCTGAGACCTCACCTGGAATACTCTGTCCAGACACGGAGTCCTCATTACAGGAGAGACATGGACAGGTTGGAGGGCATCCAGAGGTGGGCCACAAAAATGATCCAAGGCGTGGAACACCAGCCCTATGAGGACAGACTGAGAGAGCTGGGGCTGTTCAGCCTGGAGAAGACAAGGTTCCAGGGAGATGTGATAGCAGCCTTTCAGTGTCTAAAGGGTACTATAAGATAGAAGGGGATGGACTCCTTAGCAGGGCCTGTTGTGACAGCACAAGGGGAAATTGTTTCTAACTAGAACACGGGAGATTTACACTGCATATTTTTACAGTAAGGGCACTGTGGCACTGGAACTGGTTGCCCAGAGAAATGGTGGATACCCCACCCTTGGAGACTCAATGTCAGGCTGGTCCTGGCTCTGAGCAGCCTGATCTGGCTGTAGATGTCACTGTTCATTGCATGGGAAATTGGACTAGATGACCTTTAGCTTCCATTCCAACTCAAACAATTCTGTGATTCTATGATTCTAAAATACACAGTGTGTATTTTCACCCTCCTCTAAATTAGCAAAAATATGTCCTGGCCGATATCAAGTTTGGAGTATTGCACAACAGATGTGTACTGACTAGGCAAAGTCAGAATAGCCAAACTATTTTGCATCAAGATTTACTCATTTATTAGGAAATTCACATGGATAGAAATGAAATAACAAGTATAAAATTTTCGTGCTATGAAATTTGAGTGGAATTTTTGTCATGATCTTTTAAGGGTAGCTTAGATAAACTTTCATGATGTGGTAAAGGATTGAGGCCTGCTATAGGCCTGTGTTATTCTACTTTCTGTCACAGTGGACATTTGCTCTATTTTCTATTGTGTTTCACAGCAGCACTAGTTTAAAATAAACAAATGATTCTGATAGTTGCTTCTTCATTTTTCCACCTTTTATGAATTCCACTGTGAAATCCCTCACACATTATATGTTAATCCTCAGAACTTTACTTACTTAAGGACAGATTGAAGAAATATCCACTAGGAGAAGCTCAGGTATCATCAAGGGATGTCAGTATAGCACTGCATTAGCTCCCCAGGTATTGTGACGTGGAATCTTGGAGTAGCCATGTCCTCTTGGCAGTCTCTATCTACAAGCTAGATACAAAAGGGGTTTGGGTGCTGATATTGTGGCATGAAATTAAGAAATTGCATTTAAAGTCACACAAATTTCACATGTAAATTTCTTGGCTTCTTGGTCAGCATCTAGGTTTTGTAAAACTTTCAGCGTTAAAGCTTGAACCAGTTAAATTACTTCTCATGAAGAAATATCTTAGTTACTCTTACTATGCTCCCCTTTTTTATTTCTTCTACTCCTCCACTCATACAATATATTGTGAACCACAAATCAGAGTGCTCTTCTTGGATAAAGGACCCAAAAATTATTTATTTCCTCTTGGAAAATATTTTTGCATTCTTATGTAGATAATTCAGGGATGTTGTCATCACAAAGTTAAAAAAAATACAGTAAAATAAAAGTCTAGTGTTGTTTTCATATCCACAAACACATACTTCAACAATAAAATCCAAGTGGTGAATGCAGAGACAGTAATTCAGTTCAATGAACTAATATTAAATTATTGTGAAATAATGTAAATATCATATGTACAAAGTCCAACCCTTTCCATCGTTACAGAAAAAAGCAACAATTTCCATCATAATAAATACAACAGCACAAAATAGTAATTAAAAATATGTTTCTAGTTACTATATGGATACTGTACGGCTTCTTATTAGATTGAAAATAAACCCCCTTATACCATGAATTATAGAGCTGCATTATCTTTTGCTGGAGATTTTTCAGCAGCCATACTGAAGAAATACTACATAATATAGTAAGTTGACTATATTGCGAAGAAAATTCAGTGCTATTGTAAAAGCAATGTAGTTTAATTTCGTTTGGTTCTTTTCTATACTGTGTTAATGTGATATGTGATGTCAAAGTGATGTCTTCTTTCTATTCCCCATTTATCTAGTCATCTCTCGTGGTGTCTCTAAGAAAAATGTTAACCCATGCAAAGCCATTTGGATTTGTTTGTTTGTCTGTTTGTTGTTCATTGTCAAGAGAATGTTTTATATTACACTTCTATTAAAGATTATTTCCATTGTCCAAGTATAGATGATGGATTTGTACATCTGGAACTTTGTTTGTGAGGATGTGAAAATGTGGAAATTTGGACTGAAGTGTTAGTAGTCAAAATGTACGACACTGTAGTTGTAAACTGTGTACATATGAGAGTTCTCAAGGGATTATGAGCAACTACAGTCAGTTTTCTGAACAGAAGTGAAATATCTGCTAGCCTTGATATCATGTGAATCATGTGAATCCTTCCACTTCATACGTTGTAGACATTGCAGAATTGACTTTTTAACAAGATATTTGAGATTACTGACACCTTGGCTTCAAGTCTAAAAATTTGTACTATACATCAGATGGAATTAGTAGACTAGGGGCATGACAGGAACCATTGCTACATCTAGAAGGCTTTGCAACTTTATCCCTTCTGGACTCTAAAGAAGAGGAAGGGAAAAAAGAGGCCATGTGTGTCCTCCTACAATAGTCAGATCATTGCTTTCACTGAGATTAGCACTCATGTAAATTGGTGCGAAGGAGTGCACCATTACATTTAGTGTCTGAAAGATAAATAGGTTTATGGCTCACACAGAAATCATTTATTTTACCAGTGAGAATGTGAAGGCTGATAGCAGACATGGACAGCGTCCATTCAGCAACATAGCAAAAGCCATTTGTTGAATTTGAAGAGACGAGATGTACCCATATCTCTTCAGAGCTTGAAGTAGAAGCTGCAGGCTATTTTCATCATGGTTACTCTTTTTATCAATTCTTTGTTCCGTTTATGTCCTATTATTATATATGTAGATTGCTCTGAAAGTAATGCGTTCTATTTATTCCCGTGGAAACTACAACAGAGACAAAGAGCAGAATAACACTATTTGATAGAGCGCGTTCTCAGCTATAAAATATTATTTTTCAGTATGGTCACTGCCATGAGTTATGTATTTTTTTCTAGTGATGAACAAGATCCTGCATGCCACACTTGCAAAAATCTGCACCAGCAGAGGTGATCCACTGTCCCTGTTGCTGAACTGCACCACCCACTGTGCTCACATTCACTGTTTGGTCTCTGTCAGCATTCAGCAAGCATCGATGAGTATCAATGGGTGCCATTTTTTCCACATGGAGGAATTCAATTCCACACCTTTGCTGCATATGCACTTCTATGTCAGACATCATTTTGCCAGACTGCCCCTCTGCTGCTGTGCATTGCACAACCAACATAATAAATTAAGAGGCATTACTTTTGAAGAAACCATCATATAGTTAAAAGCATATAACAAACTGGAAGACATTACTTGGCCCTGCCCCAAATCGCTTGCAACATGGTGATGACATGAAAAGCACATAAAGGCAGATGCAGTAGGACTGGAAAAAGATTATGGGGAAGAACATAATAGGATTTCTCAGTTTTATTGCATGCCCTGATAGTTTCATTAAACTTTTTTCTTTTTTTTTTTTTTCTCCTCTTTCTGTTTCCTCTCTTTCTCTCTTCTCCACACCTTCCCTTTCCACAGGTGTTAGCATTTTTGCTTGATAAAAAATTCTGCCTTCAGATTTGCACATTGTCATAGGACTGGATCTGGTGCATACTCTGCGCAATGAAGAAGTAAACGTTAAACCATGCTCTGCTTTACATCTGTGACCTCCACTACCAACAGAAGGTGCTATCTTTCAGTATTTGGCTTGTTTTTTCTTTGATAAGCTGTAGCAGGATTCCTATTTTCTTTAGGAAATGCTATAACGTATTTAGTTTAATTTTCAAGTTTGAAAATGTGGCTGTAATGTTATGAAGTTTGAAATGCAATAGACGAAGTGGCTGGAAAACAAGTTCTATATTTTCAATTGTTAGCACCTATGGATAAGGTATTACTAATAAAAATAACAAAAAAAAAAAAAAAAAAAAAAAAAGACCCACTTACCATTCTCAGAAACAGGGCTGTACGTAAGTGTAAGTAGTATAAAATGAAAACTGATTTTTATGGTTCCTTATTTTCCAATACAGGGAAGGACAATTTTTTCCTCATTGTCCTCTGTAAGCCTTCAGTTCACTATAACTTATTCTTTTCCCATTTAAAAATCATCACTTTCTGTACCTCTGTTACTTCCCCTCCCCATTTCCTTTCCACTGCAACAGGAAGTCTCCAGGGGAATTTGCTAGATACATAGATGCCTTGGAAGGGAAAAGAGGAAACAATTGTAGGTTATCTGACTGTGTGGGTTGTATGAGAATTTATTTTCAAAAAGATGTATGGGTTATCTGAGTAGCAGGCTATATACAGGAAAATATGGTAATATCAAACCATTTTATTTCTATCTGATTCAGTCTTGCTGGGCTCGTGAAAGGACAGATTTGCTTTTCTGAGCTGTGTATATCTATACAATTTCATTTCTTTCTTTCAAACATATATAACAGAAAGATTTTAGCATTTCTTTTCGTACTTTTATACCATGATTTACATATGTAAGCAAGATGTAATATTACTCCTTTTTATATTGTGGTAGGTTTATTTTGCATAGGTGAACAAAATGAAAAACTGCAAAAAAAAAGTTTTTGTTTTTGTTTTTTTTTTCTTGAGAGAGGATAAATAAACTTATCAAGAGTAAGGACAGTCAAACACAGAACTTTTGATATTGCCTGAGAATCAAGATAGGTAGTTTTAGATGTTGTAGCCCTTCCTCCAGATATACTCTGTATTATTTTTAGATGCCTGTTAGTTCCTATCACCCAAGCTGAACAGTTTCAATTCATGAATTCATGAGTGAACGATGGGCTTAAATGGACCTTTGATAGTGATAATTTTCAAAAACCATTCCCTGTCCTTCTGGAAAGGAGAAACCAGAACAGGATGATGAAATGACATGCAATAATGATGCATTCTCAATCATGTGTTTTCTGAAGTTGGTTCTCTGAGATCTTCCAATTCTGTTCCCAATATGAAGCTCAGTTGTGAGGAGGCATCTAGTTAGCATCTAGTTAACAATTCACAAAAATAAAATGATTTTCAGATGTGTTCAATACCCTTAAACTACTATCTATTTTAATTGTCATGATGATTTTTCAGTGCTGAATATAAGCAAGGAAATTAGCTTTTGAAGAGCCAGATTGAGCAGGACTTCAACTATTAGACTAATGACTGTGTTGTAAGCATGACAATATATAGGAGGTATTACTAGCAAGTTCAAGTTTCATTAGGAAGCAGTACTGGGCTTACATAGCATGGTTTTGGCAAAAGGGAGCCTGCAGGGTGTGGCCCCTGGCAATAAAGCCCTACAGCTTCCCAAGGTCAGTACAGAAGGAGGGCAGGAGGTGCTCCAGACACAGGTCAGAAGTTCCCTGCAGCCCATGGGCCCCATGTGGAGCAGATCTCACATGCAGCCATGGAGGAACCCAAGGTGCAGCAGGTGGATGTGGACTGAAGGAAGCTGCAGCCCATGGAGAGCCCCCAAAGGAGCAGACTGGGATGGAGGAAGATGTTTGTCATTTGGTTTTAGATTCTACATATGCTCAGTCAGTTTTTTCTGCGATAATTCATGAGTGATCTTCCTGTGTTTATCTCAACCACTGAGCTTTTTTTCATTGCATTTTCTTCCCCTGTTCCTTTGAAGAAGGGGGTAAGAGCAGTGTGGTGAAGTTGACCAGCCTTTAGTGTGAAACCATGTTAGTCTAAAGTACTAGTTAAAGAAAAAGAAAAAAAAAACAGAGAAATGATGGCTGGAATTGTTTGGGATGTTGGATTAGTTGGTTTGGTTATTACTGAATTGGTACAATAATACTGCTAACATAACAAAAATTTATGTATATTTTATTCAAATATGTAACTTTAGAAATCTATACAAATATGGTATTCTGATGATTCCTAAATATAGGTTAGAAAATGTTTCCAGAAATGGTTAATAAACAGAGATATAATGAGCTTCTTTAAATGAATGTTACCTTGGTGTTCTCGAGGATGTTCAGTTGCATAAAACCCTCTTGCTTTGTATGTGCTTAAATGAGATTGTAATTGTTAACATAGATGTCAAGAGGCTCTGTCGTTTTGTTTTTTTGCACAGAATTTTTATAGATAAAAACTTTCCGTTTATCATTGTAGGCCTCAGCGTCTCCTCTCACATACTTTTGCTAATAATTTCATAATAGCTAGACTGTGATAGACTTTGCAAAGTCATTATTTTTTCTCTCATCTCTAATCTGGTTGAATCTAGCAGCCAGTAAGACTGAATTTTACTTTTTTCCACTTCTTGTATTCAGAGAAGATAGCTGAAGAGGCTGAATGATATTGCATAGATGAGCACGTAGAGGCCAGATTGAGAATTTAACCTAGAATTCTTGAATTCCAGTTTTGCAGTTAAATGTATACAATGCCAGTTATCCAAATGACCCTATTTGAACTTCATTTCTGTGGTGTTCATTACAGTGCTATCAGGATAACGACTGAAGCCTTACATATCTATTCCTTATGTAGACTATTGTGCTTTCTTATAAAGGTGTATTGCTGTTGTATGTAATTTTCTACCTGCTTCGTGAAATGCTGTATTCTAGGTGCTTTTTTGCAAAGAGAAAAGTCAGAGATTTTCCCTTGTCTTTGTAGGAAGGTGAGTATACACTTTGAAAATAAACATGTTAAGTGCAGTAATTAAACTAACAGTAGCATATTACATTGCATTTATTCCTCTTCCACATTTCTGTTAGGGCCAAAGGTGCTAGACAGTTGAGAATATAGTGACATTAGCAGCTGTAAACAAAAGCAGATGTGCTAGAATATAATGAACAAAGTCCTCTAACTTATTTTTCTAATATCAAAGGTGAGAAATTGCAGTTACAACGTTATTTATTGTCTTTTTCATTAAGTGTGGCAAAGACAGTATTAAACAATGCAGGAACAGTAAGAGACATTTCCATCTTGGATTCATACTACTCATCTCAGTGAATATTTAAAAATCTGCTACTATATGATGATTTGTGATATACATCTGAAAACACCAGCAAGGACCAAGTCTTCGATCTATCCTGTAATTATAATGGTCTGAAAAAAATGAGGAGTCAACTCATTTATTGCATATTTGAGTCAATAACTGAGGATATATTCTGACATTTTTCATTTTGATCTTAGGATGGTCTTGCAAGTCTTCATGAGTATTCTCCCCAGGGCACAGCACTCCAACAGAGTTTATGTGAATACATCAGGATAAAAAGACCATGTGATTTAGAACGAACTGTCTTAAAAACAGATAGTAAATACATTGCTCTAAGAGTCTGATCTAGTTTTCAGTTTGGCAAATCCGTCATATCACTGAACAGGTTTTAATTTCAGCTTATTTATCTTTTAGGCTGATTTAAGTGTTTATTATTATTATTGTAGAAAAAAAATCAATTTTATATAAACTAATCAAACTGTTCAGAACAAATAACGTTGAATATTTTGAAGATAATACTGTCTGAAGACATTATTCCTTATAAGCTTCTTGAAAGAGAAATTCTGGCAAGTCTTTTAACATTACATGGTGACGAGGAAGTTTTCTCTCCACAATGGTATGCAATTTTCTTGAAATGTACATTCCTGATTTCATATGTTGTGTATACTCTGTCAGTTCTCTCTGTTGAGAAAAGTGACTGGAACAGAGTTAATTTCTCAAGCAGAAAGAAATCTGGCAATCTCTTTTTTGAGACTGACACTTCTAAGAAACTTGAGGGTACACACAGACCCATTACTGAGGTCATTAATGAAGATATTAAATAGCACTGGCCCCACTATCAACCCCTGAGGTATATTAGCAGTAATTATCCTTCAGGTGAGTTCAGCCTATTTTCCATTTCTTAGAGAGAATGTCATTGAAGAGAGCATTCAAAGCCTTGCTGAAGTAAATGTAAATGATATCCACGTGTTCCCTTCATCTGTCCACTATTCTTTGCATTACAGAAGGCTATCAGATAGATACTGCAGTGTTCATCTTGGAAATGGAACTACACTTACTGTGAAGCTAGATACGTAAACCTGAAGTAATTATTTGTTTTCTTCTACGAAGGACTCTCACTTAATGTTACGGAGCATAAGAACTGGGAAGAATGAGGTATTGCAGGGAGAGTAGCTCTAAAAAATAAGTAAACTATTCACTCCCCACATCAGGCTCCCATAAGTGACACCAAAGATGCAGTCTTGATAGCCAGCTTTGTCCTAGATTTTGTACTTCGACTGGAGCAGAGCTTGGAAAATATCTGCCCTTCTTTATGGGAAAGGATAGAATGGGAACATTCATTGTTGTATTTATATTGAATGAAAATGCTTAATTAACAAATATTTAATTGTATTCGTAGTCCAACTTCTATCTACTACTTTCCCCGCCTTTTTTACATTCCAAATGTTGGTTAGTAACACCTAAGTCATTCACTGCTGATTTTGATTTTCCCATCATGAACTGTAATTACTGCTAAGCTATGGATGTCATTTATTTTACATGAAGTAGAAACTTTATTGCTTTATAACTTTACTGCATGGTTGAGATCACTAGCTCTTTTCAGCATATTCACATGTGAATAGAGACCTGGTCATCAACAGTTGGACTGCATGATCTTAGAGGTATTTTGCAAATTTGGTGATTCTAATTTTATGAATCTATGATTTATTCAATATTAGAGGGAGGATTAGCAGCTTCACAAAGTAGTGCTAATATATAAGAGGAAATTGGTTCACTGCTGGACTTGGGGTAAAATCAGGCTCAAGTGTGTGTTATGAACAGGGCTGAAGGATGTTACCTTCAGAAAGTCAAACTTGTGTGCATAGGTTTAAAAGGATTAGAGTCTAAATTGTTAGCAAATCTCTGAGATTTGGTGAGCTGCAGCTTTCTTCTTGTGAGTAATGATTTTAGTGTGAAACATTCTTCCTAATTTCTGTTGTTCAAACTCAGAAGTTGGTTTCCAAAGTGTGTAAGTTTGGAAAGAAACAATATTACAGTCATCTTTATGTTCATATCTGGATAGCATATAGAGTTGCAGTGCATGAGATGAATCAAAGCAAATATCAGTAAGGAAGCTGCAATGCAAGAATAGAAATTTTGGATTTTTATCATCTAGCACTTGTGTAAAAATAATATCTGTTTTAGGAATGAAATGAGGTTATTGCAAATGAAATTATCACTTGATTGGGCAAAAAGAGGATCTGTACTCTTTTTGTTGTCATTCTAGAATTTGTCTACTTATCCAGAAGCAGGCATGTTATCTTGATATTATAGTGTGTGACATTCCAGCTAATAGTTAATAGCATTAGGATTCAGTACATTACATTAAGGGGAAGACAAAGAATGCAGATGCATGTATTTAGTGAGAATCCTTTCTGCCACATGTGCTCTTCTACCAGCAGTTGCTGTAAAAATTTGGTCTACTACTCAGTCTGATTAGAGATGCTGTTGCTGAACTCATCAGAAATGAATGCTTTATATTATATCTTGTGTTCTGGTACAGAGGATAGAGATAAGCAGCATCCGCTACTTGTTTGACTTCTTGATCTGTCATAAGGCCAAGCATAACTTGGAATGGTAGAAATGCCATTGTGTAATGATAACTCCATCAGGAAAGATATTTTTTACCTTGATCAACAAATTCTTCCTGCTGGAAGATGTTATTCAGAATGAGAAAAGAGACGTGTTTAGTTTTCTCTCAAAGCATGCTAGCGTTAATACAAGGGGGAGGACAACAACAACAAATAAAAATGTACTTCAGAAGAAGAAAATATTATGTATATGAGAAAAATTGTCAGGTATTCATTTATTGTATCTGCCAAACAGGATAGTGCATTTGGCTGCATGAACTATTTATATTGGATCAGTTATCTAGTTGTTTTTCAAGTAAAACCAGGAAAAAAATAGTTTTATACATAACTCTGTGACTAGAAACGGAAGAATTACTAACTAAATAAATGCTTTTGAAAGCCATCACTAGGACAGTTGTAGGCTTATTTTTCTGGTTTAGCCAACTTATTTTGTTCTTTGAACTTTTCTTAATGAAATAAAAGGGACATCTTTGGAGAAAATAGCTGGTAGTGAAATTAATCTGAAATTTATTTCATTGCTATTCGTCTTCTTGTGAGAGTACTCTGTGCTAATACATACACAATGCCTGTGAATAGAAAGAGTTCTGGAGTTCCATTATTTTTTCAGCTCTATTATTTCCGCCTTATCAGTTAAGTAGTATTATCTACAATTTAGGATAGATAGAAAATATGACATAGGTTGGTGTTACGTTATGTCATTTTCGTTTGGGCGATTTTTAAGTCAACTAGCTTTTAAAGTAAAATTCTTACTGATGGTTCGTGCATGCTCAGGCAGTACCAAACATAGAACCAATGGCTTTTGCTCTTGGGTTCCATAGGAAGTTTCAAAGCAAAAGCTCAGGCATACATTTATCTAATTTGCATCTGCCCTGGCTGTACTAATGGGGAATGTAAGTTCTGTGTCTCAGCTTCTGCTGAAACGTGATGCTGACAGAACTATGGTTGTACAGATGATTCAAGAATATTTATATTGTCCAATATACTTAGACAGATACACGTGTCTAGGTTAGTATCTAAAAACCCTTACTTAGGTAATGAGGAAGATAGATTTTGTGAAAGATCAGCTACCTAGATTATAGGCTGAAAGTCATTCTCCTTGAGATAACAGTTTTGTTGGAGTGTCTTATAGGACCAAGGGACTTCTATTAGGCCCCAAAGTGAAAAGTATAAATTCTGCTTTCTATGACAGATACTTGAGAACATTTCTACTCAAAAGTATTTTAGAGTCATCAGCAACGTAAGGCAGGTAAGTCCTGAGCATTTTGTTCATCCTGTTTGTATAGATGTAATAGATAATAGAATTGATGTGCTGGCCAGAAATGAACTATGGGGCATGTCATATAAACAGATTTATGGTTTGGGGACTTTTTTTCTGTTCCTGGTCTAAATCTAGAGAGGTAACAGCTGTTACCTTTTTACTGTGGTCATTCCAGAAGTAGTATCTCCTATTTATTTCCATGGAAAGTACAACAGATGCAAAGAGCAGAATAGCATTGTTCAATAGAGCAAATTCTTGGCTACCAAACAGTATTTTTCAACATAGTCGCAACTATTAGTTGACTTGTGCAGGTGAGCTGATCAGGATACTCTTCGTTTCATGGTGTGATAGAACCACACATTCTTCTGGAACGTGGCTTATTTTTCACACTGCTGAAACGCACCTCTCTCAGCCTCACTGTGCTCACATCCTCTGTTTGGTTCTTATAAACAGAGCAAGTATCAATGAATGTCAGTAAGAGCCAATTACTCCATGTAGAGAAATTCAATGACATACCTTTGCTTATGTTAGATGCCATTTTGTCAGACTGCCCCTCTGCTGCCATAAGTACACAGCAACAAAATGTAACAGAGTATTGGCAGGAAGGTTCAGCCTCTACTACCACACCACCAACATCTGTCCATGTCATGGGCCACCGTAATGAAATAGTCTTTTCCTTCGGAGCAGCCTTTATATATTATAACTGGCTTTTATTTCCAGAAAATAAATGCTCTTGAATGACACAGAAGTTGTTCAGAAATGCTTTCAGGCTCTGGGAACCCCAAGAACTCACAGGAGCATTGTGAATTTCCCAAATGTGTTATCAACTAGCAAAATAATGCTGTTGTTGGAAGAATCTGAAGGTTATCGTGCAAAACGTGTTTATATTGTTGAAGTGAGAGGAAATGATGGTAACTCCCAGAGTAAGGGGTGAACTTCCTCTTCTGGATATCCTGACTTTCAATACTCTCTCCCAATGCAAGATTAGTCCCAATCACTTTCAGAAGAATCAGGAATATTGTTAATGAACAAAGTAGTTATTTTCAAAATTGATAGTCCACATATATGTGTATATGGTTATAAAGTATAAGTATTACTAACAGAAATGACATTTACTTTTTTTATTATTATCTATGTGTTTTTAACTGCTTCTTAAGATTTACATTCCTTTCAACATAATTGTTCAAAAATTTTCATTATTTTCCTTTTATTTTTCTGTTATTGAATATGTGTCTTTGTTTCCTTGTTAGTACTTGTTCTTTTTACCCTTGAGCTTCAGATCATAACCACTGCTACTTGCTACATTAACCATTCTTTAAAACTTCATCTTATGATTAGAAGCCACCTCTTCTAATTTGGAGAAAGCTTCTAATTTGGAGAAAGTTCAAGCTAATTGAAATCAGTTCAGATCTTGCTCGTGTTGTTTACCCCAGCTCATCACTATTCCCTATTGTCTTCAAAATAAAGCTTAGATTTCAAGTTTTTTTCATTATTAACCTGCTTTTTTTGGCTTTATCTGTGCTACTCTTTCCAGGACTTACCAGGTAGGTATTTCACCACCTTCCTGAGCTGGCAGACACACAACAGGACAAACATTTAAAGAATACTTTCCTTTGTTCTGCTACAAATAAATAAATAAAGTATATTCTTCAAAGTCTGCAGTGTTGTTGGATTACCATGTCCTTTAGTATAGAGAAAACAGGTTGATAGAATGCTTGACACTTTACATTGTGTCCAGTCTATAGTAGATCCAGTTGTGCAACAGATAACACTCAGAGCCTTGCTTAGAATTTCCATATGTTCAGATAGTTCAAAGATGTGGATGTCTGAGAGCATAGAACCCCAAAACTGTTTATCCAGATATAGATAAATAAAAAATTATAATATCTATATCTTATTTAACAATGTAAATGTTAAAATTTAAATGCTTTGGTGATACCAAAGCTTATCATGGTCAATAAATAACCCTCTGTCCCCTTTCATCTGAGTATTTATTCAGACCTAAAAGAAAAACCACAAAAAAAATATCTTGTTTTTTTCACAAAAGTGGACTCGTGCCAATGGAATAGCCTCATTCTTCTTTAGCCATCTGTAAAAGAAGAGAGATTGTTGTAGATCTGTACATGTGGACTTAGTAAAATGAAGCCTTTGACTCTTATTTTAAGTGTGACTGTACAAACCTTGCTGAACTTAGGGCAGCTAAATCTGCTCCCAGCTTTCCTGGCTTCATCTTAAACTAGAAAGGCACTTCACCTCTAAGCATCAAGAGATCAAGAGTCTCAAATCAGGTGAAGCTGAACTTTCACATAAATACTGTTTCTAGACTTTTTTCTTTTTTCTTTTTTTTTTTATTTTCTTTTTCTTTTTTTTTTTTTAATCAAAATGCTCAGTAGTCATAAAGCCATTAAAAATGCCCCAAGCTTATTACTATTTGAGAACAAACTAATGATTATTTTTGGTAGATGTACTGCATGCAAAACAGCAACAGTTTCATAGATTTTTGCTGAAAAGTGATAGTTTAAATACAATCTTGTTTTTTACAATATTCTGCTGTAGTGTTTATCTCTTTGTTTAAATGTAAAATGATAGAACCTGATCTCATCCCAAAAACAAATGTTTACAATATTCATGCACATAAATCTGCAGGGGAAACAAAATACAGAAATTTCTCGTTAATGCAGTACATTTTCTGGTGATTTTATAGTCTAATTTTCTGTGGTTCCCTACAGAATGAATGCTGTTCAGAAAGCAATTCTATAAAGTACTTTGTGAATAACTATTATCGGCTAATTATTAGAAATTGCATGTTGTTGTTAATTGCATAAATAAATTGTTTTATCTAAAAGCCATTTTAAAAATGTTGGGTGTTTGAAGCATATATGGTGTTGATGTTCCTATATAAAACATTTAACTATTTAGCTCAAAAATAATGGCACGGCCATTATTTATACCATTTATATATATATATAAAAATGGAAAAAGGAAAGAAAAAAATTTCAAAGATTTTCTTTTTTTTTTTTTTTTTTTAATTGTAGCCTGATGAATACTCAAATTAAAAACTTTTATACTTCTTTGTGAAAGTGTTTGCATGAGATTGCTCTTACAGTGGCCTTGATAAACTAGAACATTTAATTCTTCTTGCATTAAGTTGGTCAAGGAACGCAAAGTGTTTTTTCCTAGCTGCATACATTGATTATTCTAGCTTTTTATGTACATCTGGGCAAAATCAAGAACTACAGAAGTTTCTCTGGCAGTCATTGTATTCCTTCAACTTTGTAAACTCAAAGATAAACGGAGGTGGCAAGGCTAAGTAGGCAGATGTTTTCCATTGACTTCCACTGGGTGAGAATTTTATACCAGGTCTATTTTGTACATGAGAAAACAGGTCAAATCACAACAAAAGAATTGAAACCAAGAATAAGAGATACATGCAGAGGGCAAAATCTGTTCACATGAGTGTCTTTATACAAATTACTTGTACAGCCAATGGTGAGAAATGGGTTCTTCTAATCTACTTTGCATGTATTCCTAAGGTAGAATCTGAACTGTGCCTTCTAGACTCAAACGAGATGAACATCACTTTTGTAAGTTGAATAAAATATTACAGTGAAGGGTTATGAACAAATCCCTTGAAGGTACGAAAGTCATTCCAAAAGTGATGCCTCCTATTTCTTTTCATGGAAATGACAACATCAAAACAGATTCACAGAGCACAGTGACACTGTTTCATAGAGCAAATTCTTAGCTACACACCACTATTTTTCAGTACAGTCATCATCATTAGTCAATCAATATTGATGAGCTGGTCAAGACACTTCATTTTGTGGTGTGACATGTGCATGGCTTTCTATAACAGAATCTAAGTGACATCTGTAAAGGTTTGTAGCTGGAGCAATAGTATTTAATTAAAATTTGTGGGGCATACATTATCAGAGTAGCTTCACAACAGAGGTGAAAAATCATAAAATCATGGAATGACTTGGGTTAGAAGGGATCTCAGAGATCATCTAACTCCAACTTCTTGCCATGGGCAGGGCTGCCAATGGCTAGATCAAGCACTAGACTGGGGTGCCCACGGCCCACTCCAGCTCCCAGATGCGAACACTTCCAGGGACAGGGTATCCACAACCTCTCTGGACAGCCTATTCCATCACTTCAGCACCCTCTCAGTGAAGAAATTCTCCCAACATCTAATCTAAAATCATTTCCACTTGTCCTATCACTATCTACCCATGCAAAAAGTTGGTTTCCCTCCTATTTATAATCTCCCTTTAAATACTGGAAGGTGTCCCCAGAGTCTTCACTTCTCCAGACTGAACAAGCCAGGTTACCTCAGCCTGTCTTCATAGGAGTGGTGCTCTAGCCTTCTGTTCATCTTTGTGGCCCTACTCTGGACCCACTCCTACAGCTCAACGTCTTTCTTGTGGTGGGGGCCCCAGGTCTGGTCACAGTACTATAGATGGGGCCTCATAAAGGTAGAGTAGAGAGGGGCAATCAACAGCTTGCACTTGGCTTTGTTGAGCCTCACTGGGTTCACCTGGGCCCACCTTTCAAGTTGATCAAGGTTCCTCTGGATGACATTCCTTCCTTCAGAAGGAATATCAGTAATATCAGAAAACACTCAGTGTTTTCTACAACCTTGCTGAGGGTGCACTCGATCTCATTATCTATATCACTGATAAAGATTTCAAAGAATACCTGTTCCAAGACAGATCCCTGGGAGACACCACTTGTCACCAACCTCCACTTGGAAACCGAGCCGTTAACCACAGCCTTCTGGCTACAACCTTCCAACCAATTCCTTATCCACCAAGTAGTCTAGCCTTTGAACCCGTATCTCTCAAATTAAGAAAGAAGGATGTGGTCTGGAATTATGTCAAAGGCCTCGCAGAATTCTAAGCAGATGATTAGTTGCCTTCCCTTTGTCCACCAGCAGAAGGCAGTGATGAAAAGACTCTGGGAATCTACAAAGATCTCTTCCAACTTAAAATGCTCTGTTCCATGCTAGAAAGCAAAATCTAAACTTATGAGAAATATAAGCATAGAAAATGCTATAAAATAAATAAATAAACAAACTAACAATTTTGGGAAGGTGAGGAAAATAATTGACATTTAGTAGTAACCACACAGTACTACCTTTGTGACTAGATAGATTTCAGAGAACCAGAAATACTAAGTGGTATGTCACTCAGGTAGAGGGAAGAAGGAAGAAACAAACAAACAAGGAAAGTGATAAATAGATAATTAGATAGATAGATACATAAAACATGACTATATGCAGCAGAGTTCAGAAAGTACTACTGAACTGAAAGGTCTGCAGTGCCTGCTGATGCTTTCTTACAAGTTGCCTTCTGGTGTCCTCTGTGCTTATTTTTATGTAAGTCACATTGTAACCATTAAAAATTATGAGTATTTGTAGAACATACCATAAAATGTCATATTACAATTGATGTAATCTGCTGCTATCTGGGAATTTTCGTAAACTATTACAGTATAATGATGCCTGATAGCAGTGCTATAATTAATCTAAAGATATAATTTCCACTAAAACCTCTTATTTTCCAGAACTTATACATCTGATGAAAATTTTTCTTAGGTTGAAACTAGGTACACATGATCCTGACTGTGGAAGGAATTATTTGCAATACATTAACAGAAGAAATTATGATCATTTCTTATGACATTTTGAAATGAGTTTTGCTCCAATAAAATAAATGTAGCAAGTAGAATCTGGAAGTGATGAATGCCTGCTAGCTTTAGTGAAGATACTCTGAGATGCACAAGACATTTAAATAGCTGTGGGTCACCTGCATTTCACTAGTTACACAGCCAGAACCAAATTTCCTGCTGTAAAATAATGGCCTGATTTACTGTGTCTTTCTTCTTATGTTTACCAAAACTGTCTATGGATTTTTCTTTCGCATTCAATAACAGTTGAGAAGCACAAAGGTGTTCTTAATATTTCAAAAGTGATTTTATTTGTTTGATAATCCTTTTTCCAAATAATTGAGACTAAAATAATCATTTTACAGGACAAATGAAACTTTGGGGTACTTTGTTATGGAAAAAAACACAGCAATAATTCTGTTGTATTAAGTGAATATCCAACTATTGTACTAGAGGAACATAAAATGTCTACAAGCCAACAATGAATACATATGACTTCCAGTTTGAAAAAGATCTCCCCAAATAGTGCCTGAAAGCAGAATGTAACCTCATCCTCTTCCATTTAGTGGATGAACTTTCTCAACTTTTTACATCATCTTAAGACAGTGATAAGGAAAAGGATAGTAGTTATGACTATATCTGATCCTGGGATCCTGAGGTGCATTAAAAGGAGCGTGGCCAGCAGGTCAAAGAAGCTGACCCCCTCTATTCTGCCCTGGCCAGACATTAGAACTCTCCTGGGAAATAATGTGATGCAGTTCTGTTTCTGATTCACAGCAGAAACAAAAAAAAATTCTTTTTTTCAAAAATATTATTGGACCTTTCTTACAAGCATCCTTATTACAGTTTTTAAACAAACTATATATGAAATTCTGTCTTCCTTCTTTCTTTTCCTAAGTCATCATCACATTCATATTCATTCTGATATAATGATTTTTGACATCCAATTATCATAGTATTGCCTGGTCAAATCAGATGAGATTCATGTAAAAGAATCAAGTTGTTTTAAATTATGGTTGGTAAAACTCCAGAAATAAATTAAAAATTGTACATAAGTATTTACTCAAATTTTGATTTGAGTACACAACTTTTTGGTTATGTTCAAAGCACTTAAGCATTAGTTTTTCCAAATATTTCAGTAAGGATACATAAAAAAACTGCTGTAATTTTGAAACCTAATTACAGATGGAACAAAGACAAAGATTTAAAGCCCAAGTTTAATTTAAGTTAATTTAAGGTTGTTTTGCTTATGCATTCTGTTCTGTACAATGAATATACAGATGATATAGTACATCCAGGAGTTTAGCTGATGTAATTATTATACTGGAGTAGGAAAGAAGGACACTTGCCCTATCCTGGGCTCACACAACAGACTCCAGTGGAGCAGATCTCCAGAAGAGATCCATCCACACTGGCAGTCAGCTCTCAAATGGGTCTAGGAGAGGTGCAGCCAGGCTCCACCCCTTCCTGCAGCACAGGTGAATTGCCTTCACCTGTGCTCCCGTGGCTGACTCATTGCTTGCCTCAGGTGATTAATCAGAGGTTCAGGCTGTGATTCAGCAGCCCCATACATGTTCTTTGTCACCTATACTTCAGAATTTGTATATAAACTTCCTTCTATGAAAACCCATACTTTAAGAAAATATCATCACTGCAAGTACATGGAAATTTGATGAAGCAAGTCTGTTAACCTCCATATAATGCTGAATAAGACTGTGTACAAAGAGTGACGTACTACATATTTGTAATACATTATGCTACGTAATAATAATTATTTTTAGGGATGATGTTAAGAAAATGTCCCTTCACTCTGGTTTCAAAGACTAACTACTGCAAAGTTGTATTTGATGCTGATGTGCAAATGAGTTTTGGGAACATGAGTCATTCATTTAGATATATTTTGATAATCTTTACACATTCTAACTCAGTAGGGTTGGAGAAGCCATGTTTGAATTTCCTAATGAGATGGTAGAGTATGAATAGCATTTTTTTTGTGAAATTAATTATTAAATTTAAGTGTTAGTGAAGAACTGATATCTAGATAGCTAAGCATTTAAATAGAGTTCACAGTTCAGCACTTGCAGTTCACTTGTGGGATTTATGTATTTTATCACAACAATATAACTATCATTTTGTAAGTCTGTTTTTGCTAGTGAAGATGTAACATGAATTCTTATTATATGGGTTTTAATGATTTGATATGCAAGACAATCTGAGGATTCATTTATCCATTTTAAAAATTGCATAAATAACAAACCTGTACATCTGCTCTAGAGATAGTAGAGGTAGTGTTTTATGAAAATGTTTATAGTATTTACTCTGACCATCTTTTTCTGTTTAAATTGAACAGGTTTAATCTGCTTCAGAACAAATGTACAATTGTGAGATATGTGTACTAGTAACAAGTTTAGTATAGTATGCTGCGCAATGTGCTTGAAATTTCATGGGAGTATTCAGTGATAGAAGAATTAGGTAGCAAATAGTCTGGTTTAAATTTTACTTTTAGAAAAAAAAAAAAGAAAAAAAATTAGAAAAAAATAACCAACAGCTGTAAAATAGAGGGACTTCAACCACCCCAGTATCTGTTGGAGGGATAATACAGCAAAGCATTGGCAATCCGTGAGATTCTTTCCTTTTCCGAGTGATATAGGAGCCAATGAAGAGAGTTGCTATGCTATATTGGATCTTGTTCTCACTGACAAGGAGAGGTTTTCAGGGAAGACGAAAGTCAAAGGCAGCCTTTACTGCAGTGATCATAAAATGGTGGACTTTAGGATCCTTAGGGCAGCACGGAGGGCGTGGAGCAAAATCACAGCCCTGGATTGCCAGAGAGTAGACTTTGGCCTTTTTTAATATCTTCTTAATAGTGCTCTGGGGAATAAGGCTCTGGAGTTAAGAGGGCCATGAGAAAACTGGTTAATTGGATCACCTGCTTCAATTCCAATGAAGATAAAGGAAGACAAAAATGTCAAGAGGCCTGTGCAGATGTGCAAGAAGCTCTTGGCCACCTGTCTGCAGGCAATGGAAGCAAGGAAAGTAACCCTGTGCCAAGAGATTTGGGGATTTTGGTCAATGATGTATTGAACATGAGTAATAGAATCCTAGAATCCTAGAATCATAGAATGGCCTTGGTTGAAAAGGACCACGCTGATCATTCAGTTCCAACCCTCTGCTATGTGCAGGGTCACCAACCAGCAGACCAGGCTGCCCAGAGCCACATCCAGCCTGGCCTTCAATGCCTCCAGGGATGGGGCATCCACAGCCTCCTTGGGCAACCTGTTGCAGTGCCTCACCAGCCTCTGTGTGAAAAACTTTCTCCTAATATCTAACCTAAACCTCCTCTGTCTCAGTTTAAAAGTTCCCCCTTGTCCTATTCCTTGTCAATAGTATGCTCTGGTAGTCAAAAGGTTCAAACATATTTTGGGATACATCAGGCACAGCATTGCTAGTGATGAAGGGAAGGGACTGTTTCACGCTACTTTGCACTAGTGGAGCTTCGCATCAAGCAGTGAGTGCAGATTTGGGCACTGAAATATAAGAAGGACATAAAATTATTAGAGAACATCCAATGCAGGGTGACAAAAACTGTGAAGGGTCAAGAAGCCAAGACATAAGTGAAGCTGCTGAGATCCCTTGATTTGTTCAGTCCAAAGAAGAAGAGACTGAGGAAAGGCCTCATGGTGGCCTAATGGTTGAGGGGGGAGCAGCACATACTGTCTTTCTGGACTTCAGTAAGGCCTTTGACACACTCTCCTGTAAATCTTCATAACAAAACTGATGAAGTATGGGCTGGATGAGCAAGCAGTGAGATGGATTGAAAGCAGACTGAATGGCCAGCTGCAGAGGGTGGTAGTCAGTGACACAAAGTCTAGTCGGAAGCCAGAATAGAACAAAGTACCCAAAAGTCAATATTGGGTCCAGTCTTGTTTAATATCCTCATTAATGATCCGAAATAGGGGTAGATGCACTTTGAGCAGACTCATAGAGGACACATAACTGGGGGGAAGGACTGACTCATCCAACAGGACCGCTGCAGACTGGAGAGCTGGGCTGACAAAATAAAAAGCTTATTGTTCAATGGAAAGTGCAGAGTGCTGCATCTGGGGAGGAACAATCCCAGGCACCAAGACAGCTCTGCAGGAAAGGACCTGGGAGTTCTGGTGGACACCGAGTTGAACATGAGTCTGCAGTGTGCCCTTGCTGCTAAGAAGGCTAATGGTATTCCTGGTTACATTAGGTGGAGTATCACCAGCAGACTGAAGAAAGTGATCCTTCTTCCCCTTTACTAAGCACTGATGAGGCCACACTTGGAGTATGATGTCCAGTTCTGGGCCCATCAGTACAAGAGGAAGACATAGAGGCTCTGGAGCATGTTCAGAGAAGGATAATGGAGCTGGTGAGGGTTCTGGAATACAAGTCTTATGAGGAGCAGTTGAGGGAGCTGAGATTTTTTTAGTCTGGAGGAGGCTCAGGGGTAACCTTATCACTCAACTAACTACCTGAAGGGAGGTTGTGGTGAGGTGGGGGTCAGCCTCCTCTCCTACATAAGCAGCTACAGGACTAGAGGGAATGGCCACAAGTTGCACCAGGAGAGATTCATGTTGAACATTAGGAATTACTTCTTTTCTGAGAGAGTGATCAGGCCCTGGAACGAACTGCTCAGGGAGGTGGTAGAGTCAACATCTCTGGAGCTGTTCAAGAAATTTTATATGTTGTACCGAAAAACACGGTTTAATGTGAAATACTGGTGATAGGTGGACAGGTGGACTCATTGATCTTAGAGGATCTTTCCAACCTTGGTGATGCTATGATTCTATGATTCTATGATTTAAACTCAAGAATTATCAAGAAGTGGAGATTGCCTCTGATATTCATGAATATGTTCTGTAGGTGCTCAGTATAATATTGTCATATCTTTGTATTTGCTATATCTCTGTTAAACATCCAAAACAAAATTAATATATACAATTCACTTATGAGCTTTTGATTTGAATTCTTTATTACATTGCGTACTGGAAGAAAGGCGTGAGAAATAAAAACAAAACTTCCATGAAGAGGCCTTGTGATATGCTTACATAGGATATTTCCTCTAATAAATATTGGCCATATGCTTTTTGGTAGAAAGTGAGCCACAAACAGATATAGGAGAGAATTAAATCAAAAGGAAAATGTAAACATGCTGATGATGATTTAAAATTTTTCTAAATTATTCCACCTTATCAGGAGCTTCAGTTTATCCCCAGAACATTATTGGCAGGGCATGACCATTGAATCTCTTCTTCTGTGTTGCTGTTGTGTAATTGCCTTGTTTCATTGCTTCAGCTTTGGTTGGAAGGCATTAAAAAATTTAGTGAGTGCTGCTACATAATCTTTACTTGGTATCTACTTGCTTTCAAGACTACAGTGATCTCCTGTTTCCTGCCTGGAACTTTTTAATTTTTCACCTGCTTTGTGAAACAGATTCCTAGACAGCTTTAATTATTTAACAAAACCAACAACTTGGTGTTCTGCAACATCAGGGACTTTTGTTAAATAAAATACAACTGTGTAAACATGAGACTGTCATCCTTCCCTGATCTTCCTCTGTTTCTTCTATGAAAAATGGGAATAAATGTACTTACCCTTTATATTTCCAGTACAAACATCAGAATAGTTTGTTTCTTTACTACTTATATTGAGGATTTTTTTTTTCCGTATAGGGACAAAGAGTTAAATAAACTCATTTGAATTTATTTGTAAACAACATTATTGCTTCTATGGATATCACACTATGTCCAAAGTTTAGGGCAGACTTTGTTGTTTTTTTTTAGAAGCCAATTCCTCTTTTGGAGGTATACTTCCATTTTGTAATTAGAACAATGCCTTCCTTCAGTTTCTGTTGGATATTTCATTACCTAGCTGTGACACAACAGTGACAATTAGATAAGAACAAGTTTAATTGGAAAATATTAGGTAAAAAATGATAATAATAATAAAAAAAATCAGAGATAAATGTTCTTTGTTAAGTTATTAAAAGAAACTACACCTTTGTTTTTGTAATCCTCACCTAAAACTTAGGTAGTTCTGTTAGTGTTGCTGATTATTTGGGGGTGCTTAGTGCTTTCTGCAATAAAATACTTTTTCTAGAAAAATAATTTTTCTAGAAAATTTTTCTAGAATAGATGAAGAATGCTATAGAATTTATATAAGCAAAAATAGAGCCGTAGTGGCTGCTCTGGATACAGTGGTTGAGAATGAGCTTGGGCAGCAAAAATGAGGACAGATCTTACTACTCCTGTGCCCTCAATTGACATAGTTGCTGAACCTAAACAAGCATCAGACTGTACAAGAGTATGTAGATCAGGGAGCTAGACCCAACTGGAAGGGAACTATCAGGGGACAAAATTGTAATTAGCTGCTGGTGATGGGAAGGTGGAGACTGTGACTAAGAGCAGAGCAAGGGTGGGGCTAATAGCATCTCTTCTCTGGCCTTCTCTCTTTTTTTTTTTTTTTTCTTTTCTTTTTTTTTTTTTACAGAATACTGGAATGGAAAGGGGAAAGGAGGTAGTAATAATAGTTAAAATTTTAGTTTCTGGTTCATTCACCCAGGGTACAAGATTGATCCACTGTCAATTTACTGCAGTAATGTAAAAAGATTAAATGTAAATAATGCTTCCATAAAGCATAAGTAAGAGAAGGGATCACAAAAGCAAGTAACTAATAAATGACACTTATTCTTCTTACTGGCAAACTGCAGAAGTATTTTGTCCTCATTTCTTCTCACTGCCATTCCAGCTCCATCCTCTGTAATGATCTCCCTGCTGCTTTGGCTCTGACTGCTCTAAACCACATACAAATGTTTCCTTTCTTTCTCTTATCAATACTATCCCAGGACACATCTATGGGTATTAAGAAGAACAAACTCTGCTGACTTATGGTTTTGCACATATTGAGAAAGTGCGAAGTAGTGGTTTCCCCCTTTCACCTAGCCCAGAATTTTCATGAGATGCAGTAATCTTAAGTCTGAAATTCTGGCAGTGTGTATTTACGTGGAGAACCAGAACAAAGATTTCTGAACACCATCTAGGCTTCTTTAATTTTTATTCATACACATTAAAAAAAATGAATAAATGCTTAGGTTAGGAAAAGAAATTTCAGGCTTTGGATGAGGGATCCTCTGTTATCCTCACAGTTCTCTATGTGCATCTATGTTTCTACGTAAAACTATGTAGGGAAATACACTTTCTCTCCAGAAACTTGCAGTGTGTGTCTTAACAGGGAAGGAGTGTCAAGGATTCTGAATTGTGGAAAATCTTGTGGTCACACCTTGCCAAACACGCTCATAAAACTCAGTCTTTTTGTTTCTTTATTTCAGAGCAAGACATTTTAGGATTGCTGGATTGAGAAAGAATTACGGAATCATAGAATTGTTTGAGTTGGAAGGAATGTTTAAATGTCATCTAGTCCAACTTCCCTGCAGTGAACAGGGACACCTACAGATAGATCAGTCTGCTCAGAGCCTGGTCTTGCCTGACCTTGAATGTCTTCAAGGACAGGGCATTTATCACCTCTCTGAGCAACCAGTTCCAGTGCCTCAGTGCCCTTACTGTAAAAATATGCAGTGTAAATCTCCTGTGTTCTAGTTAGAAACAATTTCCCCTTGTGCTGTCACAACAGGCCCTGCTAAGGAGTCCATCCCCTTCTATCTTATAGTCCCCTTTAGATACTGAAAGGCTGCTATCACATCTCCCTGGAGCCTTCTCTTCTCCAGGCTGAACAGCCCCAGCTCTCTCAGTCTGTCCTCATAGGGCTGGTGTTCCATGCCTTGGATCATTTTTGTGATCCATCTTTGGAAGCCCTCCAACCTGTCCATGTCTCTCCTGTAACGAGGACTCCATGTCTGGACAGAGTATTCCAGATGAGGTCTCAGGAGAGCAGAGTGGAGGTGCAGGATCACCTCCCTTAACTTGCTGACCGTGCTTCTTGTGATGCAGCCCAGGATACGGTTGGCTTTCTGGGTGTGAGGGCACATCTCTGGCTCATGTCCAGCTTGCCATCCACCAGTGCACCCAAATCCTTTTTGTCAGGGCTGCGCTCAATCCTTTCATCCCCCAGCTTGTACTGATAGCAACTGGGGGTTGCAACAACCCAGGTGCAAGTCCTTGCACTTGGATTTGTTGAATCTCTTGAGACTGTGCTGGGCCCACTGCTCAAGCCTGCCTAGATCTTTCTGTATGGATCCTTTCCTTCGGTGTGCTGACTGCACCACACAGTTTGGTGTCATCCTCAAACTTGCTGTGGGTGCGCTTGATTCCACTGTCAATGTCATTAATAAAGATGTTAAAGAGTGTTGGTCCCAGCACCGCCTCCTGAGGGACACTCCTTGTTACTGATCTCCATCTGGAAATTGAGCCATTGACCACCACTCTCTGAGTACGATCTTGCAACCAGTTTCTCATCCATTGAACAGGCTACCATCAAATCCATCTCTTTTCAATTTGGAGAGCGGGATGTTATGAGGGATCATGTCAGAGGCCTTCCTGAAGTCCAGGTAGATGACATCAGTGGCTTTTTCATTATCCACAGATGCAGTTACATCATCATAAAAAGCCACTAGGTTATTCAGGCAGGACTGGCCCTTGGTGAAGTCATGCTGGTTGTCCTGTATCACCTCCCTTTCTTCCATGCACCTTAGCATAGCTTCCAGAAGGATCTTCTCCTTGGTCATTCCCAGCACAGAGGTGAGGCTGACATGTTGGAAGTTGCCTTGTTTGTCGTTTCTACCCTTCTTAAAAAATGGATGCAATATTTTCCAGTCACCAGAGACATCACCTGAATGATACAACTTTTCAAATATTGTTGAGAGTATCTTGGCAACTATATCAGCCAATTCCCTTAAGACTCTGGGATGCATATCATAGGGACCAAGACTTATGGATGTGAAAAATGACAGATGTTTCTTCTTTTGCAATTGTTGAGTAAAGATTGAACTGGAAAATTAAAAATAATATTTAAATGCATAGAGAGAAATTGGCAAAAAGAATGTGGTCTTTATATAAAATGATCCTTAGCAGGGCATGAGGAAATTTGTTTGTCAGTGTAATAAAATTGCAAAGGGAAAGGACTTCCTGACAAATTAAGTTGGAAAGTTGGCCAGTTCAAGTGGAAATGCTTGAGATTTCTACACTAACAATTTAAATTTTCTTTTGTTAACCTGATACACATAAAATAACCATTGTTTTTAAAAAGTAATGGGATTTCTGTAAGGGAAGGGTTGTGTTTAACCATGTATCACAATCAATTTATTATTTTATTGATGTTATTTTATAATAACTTATAAATTAAAATGCTAGGTTGATAAATAAGAAAATTACAAACAATTTCTTTTTAAATTCTGGCAACTTTCCAGCTTGTCGTTATAGGTAGGATTATCAAAATGCTTCAGCCTTGGGCTAATGCTCCCATTGTCATCAATGCTTGTCAGCCGGAGTGGGCCTCACCAACTTCCCTTGTTTTTGTAGGAGACAGAATGATTCAGATGCATCATTTTTTATTCTTTTCACATACTCATTTTAGTATTAGCCATAGACTCAAAGTGTCAGGCATGGAAACTGGAATATACATGTACTCATAATAAAGCCTCTGGTCATACATAATTTGCATAAAAAGCAAATTTTGTATAAAAGCCCATATAATGGTATGTAAGAACCACTACAAAGACTAAAACTGCCTTTGCAGGCCACTATGCTCATTACTTAAATTTTGCATACCATTTTCAGAGAAGATTCATTCTGTAGAATTCAGAGTTGAAAAACACTGGTGGCACAGAGCTATGGCTCTTGCATTGATCCTCTTTCTTGACAGGCTCTAGATGCCCAAGTTAAGCTGTTGACTGATTGTTATCGACACACTGCAGATATGAAAGAAGCAGATATGCCTCTCCAGGCAGAGGGACCCATGAGCTGTAGCAGAGAGACCCTCCCAAAAGAATGTAATGAATGGCAAAGCTTCAATTCAATGCAATCTGCATTGTTCTATGCATTATTTACTTTTTTGATAAGGCTAAATCCCAATCGGAGGTGTTTTACATAGTGCACACATTTCTTTTCCAGGGTGTAATTAATATTTCTTCATTGGAGAGGCTGAAAAAATACAATGTCATCTCCTAACAACATGGCTGATTTTGGCAGGCACAGCATATCTCTGGAATAACTGAGGAATATCCAGGAGGCAGAAGTGTGTTGCTTTTATTGCTGGGATTATTATTGGATTATTATTTCTTTCTTCTTTTTCTTTCTTAAAATAAATAAGAAGGAGGATATTTTATATTTAAAACAAAGTTGTAAATTTAAAACAACCTCTCTCCATAATGAATTGTAAGTTACTTATTGATTTTTTTGCCACAGTCTATAAACATTTCAAATTAACTGTGTCTTGTCATGCTGTTATCCTGCTTGAAGGTAATGTTATCACAAACCCTTCCAAAGCCACAAGCCAGGGCCATTGCTGAGGTATTTTTTGGGGCAAGGAGGCTACCACCAGCTCTTTTCCACGGCACCCAGTCATGCTGGGAATACAGAAGCAAGGAAGGGAGCAAGGGAGCTACAGATTTGTTTCACTTACTCTTCTTCATTCCGTTAGCTTATCATTTTTGTCATTTTTGCCCTTTCCTTCTTCCCTGTACCCAAGGGGTCAGAATGTGAAAAGCGCTATATAATGTAAACATCGCTGTGAAATAGCTAATTTGCCACAGTGGCAGGGGGTCTCATTGCTGCTCCTCTACCTCCTTTTTCTTTCAAACATTTGACAGCACTTCCTCCTCCTGCCACCTCCTGACCTGAATCAGGGACACAACATGTGATCATTTGTTCATCAATTATGTAATATCAGCAGGACAGGAGTTTTTCTGGTGTTTCAATCCCTCCGCCCCTTTCTTCCAATCCTTTCTCTCTCCCAAAATTTTAGCATAAGACTAAGCATAAGGGAAAAAGAGAATCAGAAGCAAGCAAGTCTTGTCTGAAAAATGATTGCATTTACTGGAGGAGCAGGAACAACTGAGAGTGAGCAGAAGGAGATGGATGTTTGTATTTTGAAGCTTTATGATGTGTGAGTGCTCATTTCCATGTACTGTCAGTGCTAACTCTTCATGCCAGTTCTTAGCCCTCTAGTGCCTGAGTTTTGTCACATCCACAGCTCTCTTTCTTTCTCCCGTAGCTTTTATGTGACCTGCTAGCTCATAATATTCCACACGCTGAGTGTCAGCTGAGTCTAAACAAAGAGACCTTTCTACTCCGGCAGAAATTCGTTAAAGTCTTCAGCATCAGAATTTACGGCAGCTCTCTTTTGAAATGCTTGACATTTCCTCACAATTTCTTAGATATACTTGGTGGGTAAAGTGCGTCATCTTTGTTTGAATTTATCACACATAATAAGCCATTTTCTCCCAGTTTAATGTCATCCCCTCGGTAACCAAGAGGTCGGAGGCAACAACGCAAAACCAGCAAATTTGTCAATGGAATGTGTAAAGCTTAGTATAAATTTATCTTGTCCTAATCCCTTGGCCCCTTTTCATACCATGATTTTTCATATGCATATGAGAATTTTCAGAGTATTGGTTTCTCACACATTTCACTGCTCATGGACAGAGCTGAAATACAGGCTGAACTGTCAACTTCCATCAAGGCAAATTAAAAAAAAAAGGGGGCTCCATACAGTAAACTGTGTTTTGCCCTTCCACCCTCCATTCTCTTTGAAGCTTAACAGTGTTCTCTGTATATTTGCTACTTGCATACAGCTTGCTTAATTCCTTGCTGAAATAAAATAAGTTAAATCAATCATAAACGTTTTCTCCCAGTGAACTGCAATAGGTTTCCCTGAGGCCCAGGCATCCTGTTTTCCAAAATCCTAATTGAAAAATGAAAAAGAAAGGAACAGAATCTCCGTTTATGCTTCAGGTCATCCAAGTAAAGACTTTGGATGGCGGTAAAATTCACAGACCTGTTTCCGTTTCCACAGTGCTCTTTGCCTGCACTAGACATTGCAATGACATTTCGAAGTAAAGACCTCCATTGTTGAGATTACCTGTCTGTTTTTTCTGAAAATAACTTTGAAACTTCAGGCTTGTTTCTTCTTAGAAATTGGGAAAAGGTCAGTACATTTATTAAAGGGATAAATAGCTGAAGTTAACTCTTAAAATAAGACATCCCTGAAGACATTTACTGTAACCAAGAGTTACACTGAGTTTTATTAGACCCATTTTGCGTGTTAAAGGAAGCCTGTGATACTCCCGTAGTCCTAAGTTTAGTGTAAAAGAGGATTCCATATCAGCAGGAATAAGTGGGAAAAAATCATGCATTTTTTTCTAGTGTATAAATTAAGAAAAATGAATTTTACATTTCATCAGAATGGAAGTATTAATTTAATAAATTTAATAAAATTGTTCAATGTAAAGGAAGACTCAGCCAGAGTAAGTTCGTAAACATGGATTTATTAATGCAACATCCAATAGCATTAGCAAAGCAGAAACATGGATTCATAGAATCATAGAATGGATTGGGTTGGACTGGACCTTTAAGATCATCTAGGTTCAGCCCCCCTGCTATAGGTAGGGATACCTCCCTTTAGTCCAGGTTGCTCAAAGCTCCATCCAGCCTGGCCTTGAATGCCTCCAGGGAGGGGATAATCACAGCCTCACTGGGCAACCTGTTCCAGTCTCACTACCCTCATAGTAAATAATTTCTTCCTAATTTCTAATCTAAATCTACCCTCTTCCAGTTTGAAACCATTTCCCCTCATCCTGTCACTACTTGCCCTTTCAAAAAGTCCCTCCTCAGCTTTCCTGTAGGCTCCCTTCAGGTACTGGAATGCTGCTATAATATCCTCCCGGCACCTTCTCTTCTCCAGGCTGAAGAGCCCCCACTCTCTCAGCCTGTCCCCATAAGGGAGCTGCTCCAGCCCTCTGATCATCTTTGTGGTCCTCCTCTGGACCTGCTCCAACAACTCAACATTCAGCTCAAACACCTGAAAAACACCAGCTATGTCAATAATCTCATGCTATATTCTGGAAGTATTAAACCAAACAATTGAAAGAGTGGGGAGTGTTGGATGTTGATTCGGTTTTGAAGTGTTTTTGTTTGTTTGTTTGTTTTCTTTGATTGTTTTTTTTTTTTTTAATATATATAGGCTATGTCCCTTCAAATGAATAACAGCTGATTACTCATAGTAACTTGTAATAGACAAACGTCTTCCGCTACATAATCACTAGACCTCAAATATGCTTTTTGTAACCAGAAATTGCTTATTATATGGTTTTCTGTTGGGAACCACAGAACAAGAATGATAAGTATCATTTCCCTAGTAATGGTGAATAGAAATTGGGTTGGAGACTCCTGTGTCCAGGTTCTCTATTAATTTTCAGTCTGTTATTGATAGGCAGAAAATCTTGTCAGGATTTTCCTTATGGCCTTATAACATTTCAGTTCATTGGCCTTCCTCAAGCTAGGAGAAAAAAACAAACAGCTCATTCTCAAAGGAAACTTGGAGAAATCACAAAACTATTTTCTTTGGATTCTTCGTGATTCTTTTCATCATGCAGTTTTTCTTTGATGCAGTTCATCTAGCTCTGCTTTTTGACTCTCGCATCACATGTTTTTATACCAATGAAAGGAAGCATTTATTTACACACAAGTTAGCCGTCATGGTATTGCCTGTCACTGCAGGTCAATGAGATAATTTACTGGAACTAGGAGTAGAAAAGAGTTAAAATATGCATCATATTTTAACTACCAACAACATTTTTGACTATGTAGTCAAAACTAGTGATAGTCAAATTTATCACTTCAGGAGAAAAACATTTGCCTTTGGGAGTCAGAAGTTAAGGCACAATATATGTTGTATTATATGTACAATATAAAATACTGTAATAGTAATGATTAGTAAAGAGAGCTTCATCCTCTCCTGCAGGACACATTCTTACCTCTGCAAGAAAGGTGACTGCCAATTCATTCTGCAGATCTGGCTTTATTGTTCAAAATCAGGTCCAAGTTTTTGAGACATTTTAGGCCTGCATTTTCTGCTTTGGAAAGAAGTCCACAATATCTAACGGAAAAAATATAACATTTCACTTAAATATTTAAACATATCAAAGAAGATTAATACTATGGTATTTTTGGTAAATAATTTTATGGAAATCTTCAGAAATGACACTTTTCACCAAATAAATATTAAATATAGCATTGTATGAAATAAGCCTTCAATGCAGGAGAAGAAAATTTAAGTAGCAGCTAGGAGTGGTCAGTTAAGAAGCTATTATTTGACAACTTTTACAGTATAGTTACTCATTTTCAGTACAAGCATCAACAGCCTTGTGGATATCTCCTGTGGGAAAGGCATTTGGAAACTAACATTGTGAATTTAATTAATGTAAGGAAAATTGTGGTGACTGGTTCCGGAAAGGGAGTAAATGAATGGGAGTCTGGGACAATTATGAGGCTTCAAGTACCTCACCATACATTTAATTCTATGCTATTACTTGTATAATCTCTTAATAAGTTTCTTTGTAAACAATGAAACAGAAAGCATTCCAAGGGGAAAGCAACGGAAATGCATCCAGAGGAAAACACAGTGCCTCCCTTTGCTTCTCTTAGTAACTTTAGATTTATTCATATATGCATTTTATATGCTCTAGAGAATTTGAAACTACTTCATTTCCACAATTTCAACCTACAATATATTTTCTGTAATGCAGACATAGTATCCAAAATAACTCACAAAAGAACATTGAAAACTTCAGAGATGATGATTTTAAGAAAAGCAAACATTCAGTTTTGAAGATCAGAAAATGTTCATTGTGGAAAAGGTGTAGTGGTCATTAACTTTAGAAATGACTATTGTGATAAATGTCTTATATAGGAAATAAAGTGAACACCTTCAGTGTTTAATAAATAAAAATGAATAATTTATCATCATTATTATATTTGGAGTAGGACAGGAAAATATAAGTTAGGGATTGGTTCTTTCAGATAAGCAGTAGTTTTTTAATTTCTTAAAGCACGGTCCAACCATGGTCCAACCTCTTTTTTTCAAACTAGCACATAAAGATATAGTATTATAGTATTCACTTTTTACATTTGAGCACACTTTCTCCTTTCTTGTCTTATTTTTTTCTTGCTGTAGAATGAGCATAGGCATTGCTTATGTGAACAGGTGTGCACAGCATTACAAATAGTGCACAGTTATCCATACTTCATGCCAAATTTTGTTGCCTGAAAATGGTTAATATTTTAAGATTTCTCTTTGTCTTTCCAGCCTTCATGATTTTATGTGGCAACTGATCATGTCGATATTTTTAAAAGTATGGAAATCCATTGTAACATAATTGACTTAAAATAGGTAAGTACAACAGGAAATTGGCCTAGAGGCTTGCAAGTCCAATGGTAGCTTTATGTATTTTTTTACTGATGGATAATTTTTGAAGCTATGCAGAGCAACACTTGCCAGGTGAAACAGTCATAATTAAGTTATTACCACACACATTTCCAGGTCTTGATTTTCTCTCTATGTTCTGCCTACTTTTTTGTTGTTGTTGTTTGTTTGTTTTTGTTTGTTTGTTTGTTTGTTTGCTTTTCCCAAAGCTACCAGGAGGAGACTTTAGAAAGTAGCAAATATGTCAATGTATACCATAATGTGATCATAGTAGCACAGACTGCTGATGACACTGCTGAGGTTGTGTATATTTTCACAGCTATTACAGGAGGACAGAGGCATAATGTGTGAAGCAACTTTCTAGTCCTGCTTCTGCTAGCTTTGGCTGCATTTGAGTTCCTCCTGAAGTAGTTTCAGAACAAATTTCACACATTCTGGTACTATCCACTGCACAGAATTAGCTTTGGAAAATATATGATTGATTGGCTGTCAAGGAGGTCAAATATAAGGTCACTGTGAAGAAATGGATCTTGACCTCATGCTGCATCTGTATTCTTGTCAAGTTTCCACAGTCAAAGGTAAAGTTCTTTTCAAACCCTCAAATATGTTTTCCTTTCTCTGTTATCTAATCGAAGGTGGAATTTTCTCTTGTGATTTTCTCATGGTTGTGTCATTCTGTAGTTCTGTTACTCATCATGTACACAAGCAGAGTCTTAAATCTGTGGCCCTTATACTGAAATTGATTTTTCAGTAAAGATAGAAACTGCTGTATTCCACTCACATAGTAGAGAGATTTCTATACAGAAAGTGGAAATGTGCTACCCTTGCAATATGTTGTATTTATTGTCTATTCACATCATTTTGTGGCTAGTGTGAAGATAACCACTGTCTGCTGGAAGACTATTGCAGTTGAACACGCTCAGGCAGATGAATTACAAATAGCCTACCGGATGTTTTCAAAAATAGGTAATCTGTTTAATCTTTATTACTGATCTTTATTATTATTTCATCATATTATTTATATCATTTATTATTATTTTAATCATTCTATGATTCTGTGATTCTATTTGATTTTTCAAAATTTCTCAGTTATTTATGGTTTTTTTTCTGTAGAATTCAATGTGTGTATTGCAGTTTCAGAGGACTAGATGAAATTAGTTGTTTTGTGCTGTTTACTTCAGATTACACTTAAGAGTTTGGTCTAATTAGTTCATCAAAAGACTAAGTGGGAGGTGACTCAATTCCAAGGTATAAGAATTTTCAGAGGGAGAAAATGCCAAATGTAAGTTCTTTAACCTAAGAAAGAAAAACATGACAGAAGTTAGTGGATGAAAACTATCAGAACATAAATTTGACTTAAAAATATAGCATGCTTAAGTGGCCGTGAAAGTATTTGGAGAAATGCTGGACTTCCCATTTTCTGATTTCTCTTGCTATAGACTAGTGTCTTTTCTGGAAAACAGGAGTTTCCATGAGAAACTCAGACCTGACCTGAACTCGGAGTTCGGTGTGCAAAATGAAGCCAGACAGGTTTTATATTTTTCAAGTTTGCTTTTAGATGTTTTGCGGAATTCTATCTTAAAACATACTCTTAGCTTTGATAAGATTCTAACATACAGCCTGGCTAAGATCTAGTTGCTAAGGCCCTACCTGTACAATTTTTGTGTATTTCTGTTCTTAAGAATGGCATGTGTGGACAGCATGTATTGAGAGCTGTATTCTAGCAGGGAGGGATTTGGCAGTATCCAATGACCAGAATTTCCACATCAAATTTTAACATGAATTGAAGTGTAATAATAGGGAGGATGGTTGCACAGCAGAATGGAATATCATTGAAGATGGAACTGTCCTATTTTGTGCCATTTTGGAAAGTTGGTTTTAGGAACTAGAAGTTATGTTGTCAATATATAGATGCCCTCACAGCCCAGAAAGCCAATCGTATCCTGGGCTTCATCAAAAGAAGCATGGTCAGCAGATCAAGGGAGATGATCCTGCATCTCTGCACTGGTGAGGTCTCACCTGTAGTTCTATGTCCAGATGTGGAGTCCTTAGAACAAGAGGGACATGGACAGATTGGAGTGCATTCAAAGAAAGGAACACTTCTCCTGTGAGGACAGACTGAGAGAGCTGGGGCTCTTCAGCCTGGAGAAGAGAAGGCTGCAAGGTGACCTGACAGTGGCCTTTCAGTACCTAAAGGGGAACTCCAAGAAAGATGGGACAGACTCTTGAGCAGGGAATGTGGGGACTCTGTGCGGATGGAACAAGGGGAAATGTCTTCAAGCTCAAAGAGGGTAGATTTAAGTTAGATATAAGGACAATATTTTGTCCTTATATATGTTTATATTTTACACCAAGGTTGGTGAGACAACAGAACAGGTTACCTAATATTGTGTTTGATGCCCTGTCCCTGGAGACTTTCAAGGCAAGGCTGGATAAGGCCTTGGGCAACCTGATCTATCTGTGGTGTCCCTGTTCGCTGCAGGGGAGTTGGACTAGATGGCCTTCAGAGCTCCCTTCCAACTCAAAGTATTCTGTGGTTTATGATAATGGGGATAAATTTACTGCCTGGAGACATAGGATCATCAGATGATTCCTTCTGGCCTTAAACTCTTTGAATCTATCCTTTATATCTAGCCAATACTGTATATTTACTTATCTTCCACTTTTCAACTCCTCCATCCCTCCTTCTTCTTAGAAATATCTTTACTGCTTTATTCCATTCAGAGTACTTTAATAAAGCTAGAATAGACCCGAGGTAAAATAGGAAATGTGACCTCCCGAGCTTCAAAGTTATTAACTAGTAAGGGGTGAGAAGTGACAGCAGAGGAGAGGGAAAAGACACTAAAAAATTTGATTTAATGAACTTCAGATTTATGGATAGCAAGAAGTCAGAAGTAATTAAGTATTACTCTGCATCTATTACTAAATCCTGTAAGTGACTGTCAGCTCAGAAAATATGCTGGCATTTTTAGTAAATGAAATTAAAACAGAAACTGAAATAAGATGCTGAGAATAATCAACAAGATCATGCTGTCATACAAGTTATAGTAATGGTACCTTTCATTCTTCTCTGGGGTGCTGTCTTTTTCTCCTCCTCAGCGTGTGTGCCCCAGAACAGAGATCTAGCATTTATATAACATTAATGCTGTTTAACTCAGATCGTATGATGAACTGATTCACCTGCCAGTATTGTCAGCTGGACCTCTCATAAATATTTTCTCCCCTTTGGGCATATTGCCTTGTAGAGAAGAATATAGTTAACAGTTTAATAAAGGGGAAAGAAAAACCTCTCATCATGGTTTAATACGGCAGTTTTCCATGAAAAAATCCATAAAAATTGTTTGTGTTTTGCCCCTACCATCAGGAATATTTTCATAATTTCATAATTTCATAATTCTTTCACAAGGGAAAGAAAGGAAGTATGAAGAAAAGATGAATTCATATCTGAGACTAGAACAATTATATTTTCTTCCTTGAAGTCCTGAATATATGACCTCCCTAGATGTAGAAAAATACCTCTGCAAGTGTTTGTCCCAGCTTTATTTCAAAGTCCATTTAAGCTGGTGACTTTTTCTCTCTATTTGTAGGCTTGGTTTCTTAGTATACTTTGACAAATGCAAATAAGATTATATAGAAGCTCACAAAAAGAATTACAGTAAGCAGAGAAACTTCTATGTGTTATTTCAAATTTTATCATGACAGCTTGCCAGCATCTTCCTTCTGTGAATCACAAGCATCAGTTTGCCTGAATGTACATATTGTTCAGGTGTGAGGAGGATTAATTTAATAGGTAAATTTAACAGAATTAATCAGTAAGATACAGAAACCATAGATATTTCAGACTTAAAGAGAAGTTAATATCATCAAATAATTATGTTTGTATCATTCTTATATATCTTTCGAGGTATTTTTCTCTGAATCAAATCTGCAGTCAGGTTGAGAAATGAGGGAAAATGAGGTGAGAATGCAAGGGCTGTGCATTAAAGGGGAAAAGATGCCATTTGTACATACAGTGTTATGCAATTACAGAAGAAATTTCTACATGTCATACATCAGCCAAACTGGACTTCTCAAAAATATGTCAAAGTTTCTACCACAGCAGAACCTATAACTTGGTTTAAGAAATAAAAAATTTAATTACAACTTAAAAGTGTAAGTAACAGTAGAGGATAACTAATTCTTAACTATAAGTTGATCTAGCCAGCAACAGGTTGGGACTTTGCTTATTAGAAATAGAAAGAAAAAAATTGCTTAGGGAGAGAGGGGAGAGAGGCCTTGTTCCCCTGAAATCAAAGAATCCTGTGTTAAAGAAGCACACTGATATCTTTCTTGATTTTGCTATCCTATACTCCAGTGATTGTTAATAAAATAAAATAATAAAATAAAGCGTCGGGAAAACAGAATGTTTTAAGTACATCTGAAAGACCACTTGTATCTTGGGTCAGCTGCCCCTCACACACCTCTCAGGACTCTGTCAAAGTCAGTATCTGATGTGTGAACTCTTTTCAGCCTTGACATGCTAGATATACCAGAGACAGGTTGATGTATTTGCAATAAAAAGGAGACTGCAACAAGCTTGGAACCAGGGAAATTTACTGTTGTGAAAATGATGGCATTTTGATCCTGTGCAAGCCCTGCCCTCATCATCCAGAACAGCAGAAAAACAGTTGCCATATCAAGTTTATTGAAGCTTTGGAAAGTATCTGTAACTCTGCATGCTGTGGTCCCAGGCAGACTACTTTCTGTGAGAACCCTCACTGACTCAAAAGTAAACTACTGTGTACCTATATTACAGGCTACCCAGGAGCTTGAAGTAGGGTTCGCCAATATTTATTCTGAAAATAAAAAATAACAAAGGAAAAAATACAGGATTTATTCTCAGTTTTCCCCAAGTAAGCATATAATAAACTTAAAAAACACAAACAATACAAAATGCTCTCTCTTTGAAAGCACGAATCAGTAACCAGCTCTACCAGGTAAAAATAAGTCAGACTCTTCAGATTCTATTTCAGATTCTATTAGCTATTTTCTACCAAAAATAAATAAATAAATAAAAAGCCTCTTGTTTCAAAACCCAGAATTCCACTGTGATTTTCCACACAGGTATCCAGAGGCTGTGAAATCCCAAATCCTGCTTCAACCCTTGCATGACAAGATTGGTATTAATCAAAGATTAAGATATTCCAGAAAGAAAAAAAGCAACAGATTTGATGCCACTGATTAAGGCCAGATGCTGCTATTTCTAATCCTTCTGAGTAGTACCTTAGGCTGTGGAACTAGTTGTAAGACGGGATGACAATTCAGTTCTTGTTCTTAGGGATGATCCTTAATTTTAATACCTGCAGTCTAGGGAAAGAATAGAAAACAATTACTGAATAACTAAGTAGGCTAGGAAGGTTTGACTGTGGATAAAATGGCAGTTTAGTGCCTACTACATTTTCTGTCTTTGGGAAAAGAGAAAAAATGTTCAGAAAAATTCTAGCTTTACTTTCAAGAAATATTAGTAATATTAGTAATATTCTAGCCAGTGGGGATTTTCAAATCTCTGTCCAGCACTGCTGGCCTGGATTTTGAATTTAGTTTGTGTATTGGCCATGTAAATAATTCCTTGTTGGTGATAAACTCAGCTGCAAAGCACCAGAGCAACTTACATTTTCCCAGTTCCCCAAGAAACAGGGGTGCAATTTCAACAAATACTTCCAAAGGATTTTCTGAATTCATAGGTCATTGAATAAGGAGACACCAAGTTTTGCTTAATTTCTAATTTTGGATTTAGAAGTTCTAAATTTTGTCTAGAAAATTAGAATTTTGTCCATATGAAGTGCTGCAGCTAAACAGCTGAAGAACACGAAGCATAAAGGAAACACAACTCAGCATTTTAGTAGAAATGAATAGAATAGTAGGATGTGCACAAGCTAAGAAGAAGTTCTTTTTAATTAAAAAATGAATTATCGCTATTAGTGCTGAATGCGACCTGTTATTATTGAAAACCTTTTGAAAATTTTATAGATAATGAACTGGCAGCAAAAACTGGAGATCTCTCAGTTTACAGCAATGTAAAATATCAGTGGCTAAAAGGGGAAAAAAAGTGCCAATAAATGCCTACTGTCGAAAAATTTTGTAGAGGTTTGTTCAATGAGTGCAGTGTACAAGAAAGCCACAAATGTCATCACCTGCTTTAGATCCTGCTGAAATAGATGTTGTCGAAAGCTTGCAGTAAAAGATTTTTTTGAAACAAGATTTGTTGTTCACGGTAATATTTACCTGTAAACATTGTCTTGCTCATCTTATTATATATATATATATATTTTTTTTTTTTTTTTCCCTGTACATCCTAATGATTATCAGGAAGTGATAAAAAAGACAGCAAAAAAAATTGCTTATTTGGAAAGGCCTAATCTTTTCCTTCATCATAGGAAAAGAAAAAACTTTTATCTTGGTGATGGATAGAGGACTGCAAGAAGATGTAAAATAGGATTATTTTATGAAAAAGTATATGTTTCAACATATACTTTTTCTTTCTTAGATGTAACTATGAAGCATTTAAATACAAAGAGTCAGATCACAGCTGACCTTTGAGATCTCGATGGTTTGGGATACAGGTGTTGGCCTAGCAGGGGGAAGTTTGCCTGTACCCAACATTTGTGCCTATATTCAATGCATTAATACTAACAGTTGGTATTAATGCTGGATAATTTAAGGTTGAATTCACCTGTTTCAGATTATATATGTCTAAAAATGGAAAGTCTTGGCCAGAAGAGGGTGCAAAATTACCTAGCAAGCAGGAAAGCATGAAATCTTTGAGGAAAAGTAAAAGTTGTACTATGCTTCTCTCATCTGTCCTTTCAGCTGAGGGAAGCTTTCTGTCAATCTACTCTTTCTGGATAGAAAAACCATCAAGATTCAATGTGCTAACAATGAAAACAGAGCTCATAATAAAAAACAATATTTCAGTACCGAATATAAAGAATGCTGGCAATTTTGGAAAAAATGAAGTCTGCAATGTACTACATAGTCTACTTCTGACTGATGTATGAATGACAAGGAATGCATGTCTGGGCCACTTCAAGTACACTGTAATCTGCAAAGTAAATATCCATATAAATAGATCTCTCAATATCCTGTGACCTTTTGTAACAATATTGTCATATCTCTTAAGTGTCAATATGATTATTTTTTTTGACATTGACAATATGCCTGAAATTCTACTGTGATTCCATAGCAGAATATTAAAAAAAAAAACAACTTTTAAAATAAAATATTATTCAACAGTAAGAAGATATTCAGTGTCAATCAGAAGAGCAGACTACTCCTTAAAGAGTAAACTTTGAGACAAAACTAGCAACATCTCCATCAAGTCAGAATGACCACATATTAGAAAAAGCAGCAAATTATTATTGTTTTTATTAACTTATTTTCCCAGATTGCCAAAAAATGTGTTTGAAATTGTTGTATATCCACCAAATAGTCCGCTATCCAAACCTATATATTTCCAATTTAGAGACTAATTTAAAAAATGTTTTGGTTCTAGGAGAAAACCAATGTTTCTAACACACCAACATTTACAGCTGCTGTTAAGCAGCGTTGTACAGAGCCAAGGCTATTCACAGTGAAAAGGCTAAGGACCTGGGAAGGAACAGAATCAGGATAGTTGATGGGGGGTAGAGTGAACAAATATACATTACTATAGTCTTCTCTTTCCAAAATATCACTTTAATCCAAAAGCATGTTTGATGTGATACACCATTTCAACATGAAAAAAAAAAAAAAGAACATTACATCCATTACTTAATTCTCTACCTTGCTCATACTATTTTTCTTTGCTATTAAAAAAGTGATAACAACAAAAGCAAAGAGTGGCAATCTCAGAGGTGTATTGCATCAGTAATACAAAGACAAGCACATGTTAATAAGGCTGCAAGTGGAATTTTGTTTCTTCATACACAATTTAAAAAGAAGATTCTAGGTGGCTATAGCTGAAGCTAAATAAATCAGTCCAAGCCCTAACTGTACATGCCACAGACCAAGACATCTGGATGTGAATGAAGGAACAAAATCTTTTTGGATTTTTTCACAGATTTCCTTAACAAGAGGCATTCCAGTAAGCATGGAATTGAAGAAAACGGTATCAATAAGTTGTAAGTTTCGGTAAGCCAGGTGCAAGCATCTATTTATTTCACTCTCTTTCATACTAGGTACACTGGCAGGCAATGATTAAGGTAATCAAATAATTTTCTCTGATTTACAGGCAAAAATGTAATACAGCAAGTTCATGGGTTTTAATCTATCACTCTGAAAGTCAAGAACAGCTCTATATCCAAGAGAAGAAATCTTTGCAAAATACATGTAGAAAGGAGTAAGTACATTGAAATTTTTAATCTTTTTTTATACCCCTTTTTCTTATATTGAAGGCAACACATCCGCATGGAAGACTGCTGGTAATAATGCTTGTACACTGGTTCTCATAACACCCTGGAGAGAATTTTGTCATTTTATGTATATCAACCTCATCATTCATCAGTGGCGATCATAAAAAAAAACACCTGGTTGTCCTAAAGTGTTCCAACAAGCTTCTTGTTTTTTAGTAAACTAAAAGTTATACAGTCTGCTAAGGACAAGGACCTGAAAAACCTTCTAGAAATGCCACTACTATCTAGTTTCATATTATGTTTCTCTCTTTAGATAAGTTTAATTATATAAAAGAGTACGAAATAAAACTTGCAGAACTTAATACACTAACACAAAAATGTATAGTGCAAAAATGTGGACCTAATCTGTAAATAAGTTGAACACACAGCCTCCAAAGGGATCAAATCCCACTACAGTGTCTATTCTGAAACGCACTGTCAGCAAGCCTGCATTTGGTAAAACTGTGAGATATGATTAAGGTGCCAGAGTGTTTTCTTACCATTCAAAGAGACCTGGGAAGGCTGACAGGCATTCCACAAAGTACAGCAGGGAGAGTTGCAAACTTCTGCACTTGGGAAGGAACAACTTGAGGAACAAGGATGCAATGGGAGTCAACAAGATGGAAAGAAGCTCTGCGGGAGCAGACCTGCAGGTACTGGTGCACATTCAACTGAACATGAGCCAGCAATGTGTGCTTGCAGAAAAGAAGGCTTTGAGCGTATCCTGGGCTACTATAGGCAAAATACTGTCAGTCCATCAAGGATGGGGATAATTCTGCTCTATTTAGCATTGATGAGACAAGAGCTAAGTGGGCATACAGGAAACAGTTCAATGAAGGACTGTAAAGATGATGAAGGGACTAGAGAATGTATTTGATGAGGAATGGCTGAGGGAGCTGAAGTTACTCTGCTTGGAAAGAGGAGGCTCAGCTAATCTTATTAATGTCTATAAATACCCAAATAGAGGATACAAAGAGCATGGAGGCAGTCTCTCTTCAGTGGCATCCAGTATCAGGACAAGAGGCAGTAGACACAAACTGGACCACAGCATGTTCCATCTGAACACAAGGAAGCACTTCTGTGCTGTGTGGATGATAGAGCACAGACAGAGGGTGTATGGAGTCTTCCTCCTTGGAGATCTTCAAAAGCCACATGGACATGGTCCTGGGCATCATGCTCTGGGTGGTCTTGATGAACCAGAGACTTGGACCAGACAATCTTCAGAGGTACTTTCTAACCTCAGCCTTTCTATGCTTCTGAGATTCTCTGACTCCCTGAGACAGAATCCCACAGTTACTGAAGTGGCCAGTGGCACTTATTCAGTGACTTGATTTTTACAGGTTGATATGAATCTAGCATGCTGTTGTTTTTCCCTAGTACATTGTGGCTGGATGAAAAAGAGGATTTGTGGACATTCATGTATGTTATTTCCAGTGAATTTAGGTCTAGATCTCTAAAATCATCTGAATAAAAAAAAAGAACACTAAGAGATCAAGTGAGGTTGGCATGCAGTGTACCTTTAAAATCATGCATCATGCAAAATTTTCATTCTCTGATAGGAGTTGCATTATTGTTAAGTCCTACCAAATCTATATTAAACTTTACCTCAAATTAGTTAAAAAGACAGTAAAGAATGCTTGATGCATTTTCATCTAAAGGTCCTGCAGCTTCTGAGGAGGATTTTCCTGCCTCTTATTAAGCTTTGAAGCTAGAAGTTTTGGCAGATAGTTCACAGTAGAGCAGTGCAAAGATCTACCTCTGCATACCAGAATTTTCTTTCTCTGATCCCAAAAATTCCTTTTACCTGCACCATCAATTTTTGCATCTTTTTCAGTTTATTTGTGTACAAAAGAGATTCTGCTGTTGTCACTTTTCTAGACAGAAAGTTCTGGAGGACTTGCAGATGAGTGTACCTTTAGGGTGTCTATTTTGTTAAGAAAAAAAGAAAGGACACACAGGAATCCTTTCCCAATAGGGCTTCAGTTAAACATCACTGATCCACCAATACAGAGTAGTTGTATTCAGCCTTGTTTTTCTGGACCACTCCTGAATTACAGAGATTAACTGTGCTCATTTCTCCTCAGTCTCTTTTCTTTAGGAAGGTGTTATCCCAAAGTGAAAGGGCAGGACATCACAAACTTTGAGTCAATATAATGAATATAATGTATAATGAATTGCAATGAAAATTCAGATCCTCTCATTCCTTTAGAAGCAATGTAGTTTTATTCCAAATATGTCTATGTTAGGTTATTACATAATAATATTCTTTCTTTTTTTTTAACATTTTGTATTGCATTACTCTGTAGAATAATAACCTTAAGAAAAACATAATAGATTAATAAGGTGGATAATAAATATTATTTTCATCTCTTTATGTAGTGTGTTCTTTAGGTCTTTCACAGGATGGACTTATTTAATAGTAAAGCAATTCTGTTTTTCACACTGAAGAAGATTTTGCTATATCAATAATAAAAATTATTATTTACTCCAGGAATCACTCTGTTAAGAATCATAGAACAGCTTGGATTGGAAGGGAGCTCTGCAAGCATACCCTTGCTAGATTAGAGGAAACACACTTCTCTCTCCACAAATGTATAGATAGCCTATAACAATATTCTCTGCCATGTACCATGCAGCAATCTCTCTCTCTGATTCCCAGGTACTACACTGTGTGGTGATTTCCTCTTGCAACCTGGCCACTAGCTTAAAAAATTCATTGAGATGGGCACATTTGCACCCTTGTCACCTGTCTCTACCCTCAGACCTCAGGGGCCTTCCAGACTCCAGAGTTCCCTACTTTAAAACATCTGAATAGTTCTTTCATTCCTTGGGAAGTCCATTTAGATGCATGACTGCAGCAGGTGATCACCATATTTGTTTCATATTTGGCACCTGTGGCCACTAAAAGAAAAAAAAGAAAAAAAGAGCTAATGAAGAACAAAGCTGATGAAGGAAGATAACAAGAATTCAATGTATTTTTGCATCATGACCTGTTGGAGAAGAATTTCTCTGAAAAAGTGAGATATTAATGAGTTACACTAGGAAGTGGTTGTGCCTTCAGAAGATGCTTAATTTTGACACAGACAACATCAGAGATGTATAGCAGAAAACATTAGTGTTTGGACTGAAGGGTAAAGATATGTATCTTCCTGCAGACAAAATATGCCTCATAAACTGCTGGAAAATCAAGTAACGAAACTACTCAAAATGAGAGGCTATTTGCATATTCTTCCTGACTTAAAAGTTCGGGAGCCTGACTGGAGGCAGTGTTTATTCATGCTCCCTAAGTTACAGAAGTTGCCAATCAGATGGAGATAATTTTAACCATTGAGAAGATCGTTAACTGGGGAATTCATAGAGTGAAATGACCAGTAGCTTGAATCAGAAGGCTTCCTCGTATAAAATGATCACTTAGTAATTTCTGCAAAATGTCGTGCTCTGTATGTGGTGAAGATTGTTTTCTTCGTTTTTGTTATTGAGATGCTAAATGCTTATCATTTTAAGGTCTTTTCCAGCAATTTTCTAACACTTTCTCTTAGTTATTTCTCTACGTATTTGATATACTGTCAAATATCATTACCACAAAAAATCTCTGAGAGCACATCACAAAATCCTCCTTGTTTCTGAACCAATTTACTCTTAAAACTGTTTTGCTTACGAGACTACATAAGTGGTAGTAGATCACAGATTAGCTTTCACTGAATGCTGAAACAGTCATATATACCCTTGCATTTCTCCTGTTTAAATCTGGGTTTCAGCTATGTGTTTTTCTCCTTGTTTATGGTAGAAGAGGAGGTTGTGAAACTGTTATCTAGTCTCATGTTAACATCAGCTCATCTGGTTAGGTCCAAAGTTCAGACTTGTAAGTAACAAAATATTTTATAACAATTAGTTTCTTTTCTATGTTTCTTACAGTAAAAAAAAAAAAAAAAAAAATTAAAATCATATCAAAAGCATAACACATTTTCTTGTGCTTGTAGGGACAGGCCTGTTTTTCTCTTCCGAATAAGACTAGATATAAAACTGTGCTATTAAGATGTCATTGTCATATTTCTTTATTTAAGAGATGTTTTTAATAAATGTGCATATTTTGTTTGGCTGGTTATTAGGGCTTTTCTCTTTAGCACAACTGTCTGCACACAAAAGAAGCCTAAAAGCACTGAAAGCAATTTGCTAGCTGATCTTGACAAACAAGCCACATGGTATAATCGCTTAAAACTTTCAGAGTGCTCTTGAACACATTTTACTTACAAAGGTGCACTTCATATAGTTCAGAGAAACTGACATCTTGCTTGTACACACCTGAAAATCCTGTTGTAGCAAAGATATGCAGACCTTTTGAGACTGTTATTAAGTTTTTAGCATAGGTCTCTTACCCATGACTTCACTGTTGGTTATATTCCATGCATAATTGTCCTGTAGCAAGACACAACTGAGCATATGATAATTAAGAGAGTAATCTTCATTATTTACATTTGCCAAGAGCTTCTTCATCTTCTGGACTACGAATTTTAATATTATGGCCCCACAATGAAAAATATTTTAAATACACTGGTGTGCATGTTGGCCCAAAATAGTTTAATATCCAGTTTCTGCAAAAGAGCTAGATAACGTGGGCTTCCTTAGATTGTTTATTGACATTTTAATTAATTCATAGAAATATTTGTCTATTGGAAGTGCAAATTAAGGAAACTAGTTTATTTGCTCTTAAGTTCAGTTTAAATAGATTTAAAAAATTTATTTGTGCACTACTTTGGAGGAAATAATCCCATCAGCTACAGTATGTGTTGGGATAAATCAATTGTAAAACCATGAATGTAGTGATAGGACAAGAGGTAATTGTTGACCTAAAAGAGGAGTGAATTAGATTAGATTTAAGGAGAAGATTAGTCACTATGATGGTGGTGAGGTGCCAGAACACCTTGTCCAGAGCAGCTGTGAATGCCCCATACCTGGAGATGTTCAAGGTTGGATGGAGCCCTGGGCAGCCTGATCTAGAGGAAGGTGTCCCTGTCCGTGGCAGGGTTTGAAACTAGATCCAACCCAAACCATTCAGTGATTTTTCTGTGGGAGTGGTCTTCACAGATCGAAGTATACATCCCAACAGTTGCCCTGTGTTTCATAATAAATTCTGCAATTATACAGATCCAGTTTCCAGATAGGTCACGTTTCACCTTCATGAGGGCAGAGCTGGTGGAGCGCAGCAGCTGACATCCCATCCCATGCTGTTCTAATGTTAGGTGATTTTGGTGTGTTGAAATCACTGTTGAAATATAACACCTCAGACATTTCACAGGCAATTAGATGTATCTGTAAGTGAGGAATGAAAAATAGACCTGATGTTTTTCTGGCAGTGCATTTCCAAACTATATTAGCTTTACAAATACAAATAAACAGCAAACCCCACATATATGTGATATACCTCTATCTTGCACTCTGGACTGATTTGCTTAGCATCCTTCTGTATTTCTTTAGCAGAGGAATCTGCCACTGTCCCATGACACTTTCTCATAATATTCAAATCTGGTATGTATTGAAACTATATTATCATATTTATAAAATATATTACCAGGCTGTAAAGTACATTTTTCTATGCAAAATACTGAGGCACATGCAGCTTTAAAATAAGCCTGCTATTTCTTGTACTTCTAGATTTGCTTTACACAATAAGCATGAAAAAAAGCATTAACAAGTATGACATATCAGATGAAAAACAATTACAAATAATAAAACAGTGTTGTCTTTAAACCTCTCACACTGCAATTGAGTACAATTGCAACAAGCCACAGGTGTACACCATATGCATAGGTGAAAATGCGATTATGAGAGGTCTGATGACAGTTCTGGGTCCACAAAGCATTCATCTCAATACAAACATCTGTTATATATTCAAGGCAAAACTGTGTGGAATATAGAGCTGTAATTGAGGTTTTAAACACAGAGATATCAGGAAACTCCAGGTTATTGCCCCAACAGGAACTCAAATTTGATCACATTATAAAAAGATAGTATTTTTTATTAGTGTACATAATGTTAGTCTTGATGCCTTATTATACTGAGATGGAATTGCATCAGCTCAACAGAGTGTGGGGACTACTGACTTGGAGTGATGCACTTATTTCTCAATTATGGGATTGATGCACTCTTCTGGCAGAGAGGCTCTAATTAGCTGGGCTGTTATTAGCTGTCAATATACATTGTGAAAATCCTGTGGTTTGATTGGCTGCTCCCTGTCATAAACCAGCAATATGATGTCTCCAACTTCTGTATTCCTCTGCTGACAGCTGAAGGTGCCAAATCTTTTGTGTTATATATAAAAGACACTATTATCAAATGCTTATAATTTGGCCAAAGTTTAGCCAAGCAGGATTAAATTTCCTTGTGTCTGCCTTTAGGCAAATGTCCTTTTTAATTTCTTCTAAAACCATTTCTGAGGAAGGAATAAGGGAAAACTATATTAACCACACAAGGCTCTTCACAGCCCTCTCTTCATGTCTAGCTGTATTTCCACAGACTCAAAGGCAAAAAAGAATTCAGCCTAAAATGCCAGGCACTGAAAACCTGGGCCTTGTACAATTTGATGGCTTAGGACAAGAAATTTTATACTCTGTTCTTTTCCTTAGCACTCTTAGTCTTCTAACTCTAGATCATCCATCTGTAAACAGGTCTAAGACTCAGTTCTACATTGGATCAAATGACCTTACACATCATTCTTCCTGGCATGTCAACATTACCTACATGGCTACATCAGGTGTCATATGACCTGGAAATTAGACATGCAGGATCAAGGTCTTCATCACCAAAATGCTCAAAAGACTAAGTTTTGTGTTCTTTAAAAAAAAAAAAAAAAATTATCAAAAAGGCAATCCTCCTAGAACCAAGGTGTCTCAGACTAAAGGTTTACCATGCCCTCTCAGATGCAGTAGCTCAATATAATTAGTAATCAATAAACAGGAAAATACCAATGCCTCATTTTGGGAGCAAGAAGTATCTTAACGTTCAGCAGTTGAGGTATGTGCCACCGGTTCTGTCCATCCTGGTCTGGATTGCTATTTTAATTAAAACCCATACTAAAACTAATGATTATGACTATCACTCAGGGGTGTCAGGTAGAATCGTTTGTGTAAATTACAAAGGTATTTCCATCCTCCTTACACCATTCACTCAGAGGAAGATAGGGATATGGTTAGGCATGCCAGTGAATACAAGCTAATCTAATCTGTGGTGGAAGAACACACCACAGAGGAAAAAACTGCAAGTCATAACACTTGCATTGCCTACACAGTAGGCACAAATTTAGGGAAAGTGTGCAAAATTTTCCTAACCTTTTTCTTTAAGGAAATTATAGTAGTGACATTTTTAATTAAGCCTTTGCCAGGACATAAGTAGCCAATATTAACTCTTCCAGCTTTGCATTCTTAGAAGCAAGTTTGTCCCTTGCACACATCAGTGTATCTTTGTGAACTGAGTAGAAATGAAAGAAGAATTTGACTCTATGAAATCTATTTTTTTCTAAAAAGAAAAAGACTGTCAGATTACAAATGCAAACTCCTTTAAGTTAATTTTCTGTTCATTGTATTTCTTTCCTGTTCTCTTCCCTTTTTTCCCTCTGTCTAGTAAGCAGAAAGAATGGGGTTCTTTAACCAAATAAATGTAAACATATAAATGGTAGTGATTTTTTAAAAGTATGTTTTTCAGTTCATCTAACAAAGACATATCTGTCTGCTCGAATGATTCCTTGCTGAATATGAATGAGAAGCCGTTTAATGAGGTACGGTAATTAAGCTCTGGCAAGCCCCCGTAGGCCCCCATCAGCAGCTTCCCAGGCAAGCAGCCATTGAATCAGATGATTGACAAACCAGACGCTGGACATGTACTGTAGCTGATGAGGAACAATGGGCTGTGGGGCCACAGTATCTGACGTACCCTGCCATTTCAGCCCGATCAAAGAGCTGGGCTCCTATGTGACTGTCTTGTTGTTCTTGTGAGCCCAAGCAGCATGCTTTACCTGCTAGGCCCTCCTCATGCCAATTCCTTGTCCTTCAAGGGCCTCACATCACATCCAGCCTCAGCCAGTGCATGCTGGAGCTAGGCCTTGCCCGTCCCGCATTTAGCTGTGCAGGAGCATGTTCGCTCCTCAGGCACTCAAGGGTTGCAGCACTTGGCTCATAAATCTTTTTAATTGTTAAAAGTCTTTAACTATCGAATAGGATTCATTATCCATTGTGTTTGCCAAAATGCTATTTAATAAGTTGCTTGTTTTATTAACTCTGACAGGAAAGAAAACAGGGTTCTTTATCTCCAGCTGTTGGAGACAGATATGGGATTTCTATGAGCAGTTTCACTTAACGCATTGCAAAATGAGTGTGTTTAACGGGTTTGGGGTGACTGGTTTGCAGTTGAATCACACATCCTTCCCTTCTGCACTGCAACCTAAATTGTACCTATGGTTAAACTATGCTTGTCCTAGCAGCCCTTGCATGGCCAGCTGATCACATAGCCTTCCCTCTGTCTTGCATCCTAAACTTTAGCTACAGCTAACCCATATTGGTCCTAGCAGCCTTTGCATATCTCAGAAACCAGGTGAGAAAGATCATTAAAAAAAAAAACAACCAGAAAAAAAAAACAAAACTGGATTCCACTAACCCGCAACACTTACTGTATGATTACTCAGCAGCTGAGAAGGATGCATCTTTGCATCTTTGTTTTAACTGATTGTCACCATATGGACTAGCATTGTGAGGGACTCATGATTTCCAGGCCAAGAGGTTAATTTCCTTCCTGTTTTTCATCAGCTCAACAGCATACGCATATGCATCACAGTGTCCTCATGTCTTTTGGAAATACAGGTAATAATGGCCTGCCTTTAGGCTTTGTAGGTAAAAAACAAATTATTTGAAACATATGCTGCCAAACTGCATTATGAAAACATATATGGGAAAGAGAAATGTATGTAAGTCACTCTGAAAGTAATGTATCCTATTTATTTATATGGAAACTACTAACAGATACAAAGACACAATAATACTATGCGATAGAGCAAATACTACAAAATACCATTTTTCACCAAAGTCACCAATATTAACCATGCATTTTTGCCATCAATGAAAAAGAGCCTGCATGCTGTGTTCATAAAAATCTGCATGGCTCTCCAGAACATGGCTTGTTTCTCACATTGTTCTCACCGCTGCCAAAATGCAGCACCCACCATCTCACTGTGTTCACATCCCCTGTTTGGTCTCCAATAAATGTACAGCAAATGTCGATGAATGTTAATGGGAGCCATTTCTTTTCACACAGGAATTTAATTCCACACCTTTGCTTCATACGCACTTCCATGTCAGATGCCATTTTGTCAGACTGTCCCTCTACTGTCATTTGTCGTGCAGCAATAAAATTCAATGGAATATTTGCTGGAAGGTTTAACTTCTACTGCCATATCACCAACACCCACCCCTGATGTCGTCGACCAACATAATAAAATAAGAGGCATTACTTTCAGAGCAGACTTTTTACTTTTCAGAGAAGGAATGGAAGAGAATGAAGAATTTAATCATTTCCTGTCGTCTAAATAACAGAAAAAATATGTGCAAATATGTATATATTCAAAAATTATCTGAATAAGCTGTTACTTCCATTTGTCAAAACTGGCAATCTCATTTTATTAAAATTGAAATCTCACCACTCTTCCCTCCTTTCTGGACTTTTTTTTCTTTGAAAAGCAGAGATAAATCTCAGTAGTACAATTAAAACACTAGCTAAATATTACTTTGTTGGGCTTAACGATAGATTGCAATGTGTGCATAATGACCCAGTTCTAGTAATATCATCTGATTTAGTAAGGAAATCAGCATCTGCCATATGTTCACCAATAAGGTCTTAGAAATTCTTCTTCTTGTTCTTGATGTCTCAGCCAACTGCTAGCAAGGATGCTGTTTTGTCCTGAAACCGTCTTGTTTTTGAGCACTAAGCACATTAAAGCATGTGTCTCATTTTATCACATAACCTCTAGGAATGAGCAGGGGGTGAATTAACAACCTACCACCTGCCTGCCCTGAGTACCTTTATGCATGGAAGTGTCTCAGTCTTAGGCCCATGTGAAAACTGACACTGACTTAACAGCCCCAGAAAGGTGCATGCTATGGCATTGGGGAGATCTTAAAAGACAGAAATGAATATTACATTTACCTGAATGTATTAGCACTCAATTGGAAAGATTATTTAGCTCTAACAATAAACCGTTGAGCAACGTAAATATCCAAAGCAAGAGAAAATCAAAATAGGGAAAAGAGGAAGACTGTATTGTCCCATTTAGTTATGTATTTGCAACACTCACTATGTATTTGCTATTTTGGAGACTCATGAACTGCAGTGAATTAATGAGAACTACATCTTTACTGTGTATGGTACCGAATACATACAATGATTAAACATTTGCTGTGCACCTCTATTGTGGATAACAGAAGCTTCATATAGTTCAGTGTTTTACAATTCTTTTTTTTTTCTTTTAATTAATTCAGGTGGGTAATTTTGCATGCTTAACAAATATGTATTATGCTATGCTTCCAATCATTTTCTTGATCTCTTATTTCTTGGATTCACAGAGCAAAATATTTTCAATTATAAGCTAGTACAACTCCCTTGATATGGGTAGAGTTGCAGTAACTTATTCCAACAGGTGTGTCCAATATACATGTAAACCTATTTTTGTATGTGGAGCATTTCATGACAGTTTCTATATCTGAACCTCTATCCTAAATTTTTTAGCTAACTTTTGCTTTAAACGGAACAAAGTTCATTTACAATACTAATAGTTTGCTTAAGTTGTTTCTAGTTGTAGATGTGATATAGGACATAAAGAACTGTGTAGTAATAAAATTTTCTATTTTACCAAAGCATCATCCTTTAAAGACAAGAGGATGAGAGAGCTAGAGGTAGCTAGAGCATAGTGAAAGTATCTTTCATCCAAACTTTTCGTTGTTTTTCTTTTTTCTTGTTTGGAATTGCAGTACCCACTTCAGTACTACCAGAAAGCAAAAAGTACACAGTCAACGCTTTCTCAATCAAAGTAGTCATATGATATGTTTAGGCAATTTTCCACAGATATCTCTAATGCATTGTTGACAGTTAAAGATTCTGGTTAGATTGAAGTAAAACAATCTGCTACAAACATTTCTTGTTGGTGTCTACAGAATGTTGCATCTTAAGACTGGGTTGCCAATGACTGCAGATGCAACCTGTGCACCCCTAGACTTCTTCCTGCAAAGCTATCGTTAACAACCAGTGGAGACAGCATACATCAGGAGACTTTTGTCTATTTGTACAGTCTTTAACCTCTTACAGTGGATTAAATACATCCATTTAGTATGATATAGCCTTTTTTTTTTCTCTTGAGAACACATTTTCAACATGTATTCTTAATTTTTTTTCTTAATTCCACAAGTCTCTTAAAACTGCATTTACTTACTGATATTAAAAAATGCAAAATGATTAATTTCTGTATGTTTTGTATAAGAAGGAAAGAAAATGCTGGTCTGAACTGTAATAAATAATGTTGAACTGTAACACAGTACATAGGGGTATGTTTTTTTAAAAAAGAGTTAAAAGATGTTAATAGAATGTGCGTTTTTTTAATAATCTTTAAAGAGATATAGAACAAAATCATTTGAAAGTTACAGAAGTATGCATACCACATACTTCTTCATGCTTTGATCCCTGAACAACCTGCTGAGCAACAAGCAGTACAGAGCCATTTTGGCAAAGTTGTGTCTGAGCTGATGAGACCTTCAAAGTGAAATAACTCAAAGCCACTGATATAAAACTTAGAGCAAATGTTTTAGTTCAGGGAGTTGCTTAACTTATGTAGCCTAATAAAACTGGTAGCAGGCATTCTCCTTGCCCTTAAGGTATATATTGTGTTTTGACTGCAGTGTAGAATGGATAGCCATGCTAGCCTTAAACTGGCTAGACATGACATTTAGACATGATACTGCTAGGAGACTAATGAGAAATCAACATGGGCCTGCTGAGTGAGTCTTTATCTACCTTCTGAGATAGCTTTTACAGACTATGCAGGTGTGGCATGGCAGGACTGGTATTTGCACAGTGATTATTTCAATGCTAGGAGCTGATTATGACAGGAGCAGGGATGGACAGTTCAGAAGGAAGTGGTGGCCATTAGGACAGTGGGAGCAGAAGAAATGTGCTGGAAGCCCATGGGGAAACTGTTGCCTCTGGTTCCCTTCTGCTGAATTGGTACATTAGACACTCCCCATGAGAAAAGGTTGAAAGAGAATGATCTGGTTCTGCAGCTCCAGAATCAGTGGGCTTTTTTGTACTACTCCATTCTCTAGATTTATCCCCAACTCAACCGCATGCTCTGTTCTTTCTTCTGTCCATTCAACTGCCCAGAATGTATTTTCCCATCATTTTCAGAGTGATCCATAGCTAGAGAACTACTTCAGGCTATATTTTACTCTAAAGTTATTAGCAGAAAATAGCTGTTTTTCCCTGTTGTCAAGCCAATTTCTTCAGGACTTTCACTTCTTGTATGGCCTGAGTAAAGCCATACTTTGTCACTGCACTATGTGCCTATCAACTAGCCCTGGCCAGAACTGATGGGAAACTTCTAAATACTTCAATAAATGGTTGTCTGCAATCGCCCAGATAATAACACTCCTCTTCCAGTCTTCTAATTTCATGGTTTCTCAATGATAGAATACTTCAAAAATGATTTTCTTGTGTGTCAAGTCACTTCCATTAAATAGATTCTTAAAAAAAGAACATTTGAAAAGTTGGTAATTGCTTTTTTATTTTATAGTGACAGCTTTGATTTTATTTTCCTCTGGCAGTAAAGTATTATTAAAAGCTGTTTGATTTGATTTTTTTTTCTTACACTTCTTAAAATATCAGCAAATGGTCATTAAGTGGTTTGTTTTCTGCTGAAACAACATTTTTCTGCTGAAACAAACATCTCATCAAACTCCACAAAGAAAACCCTGAAGGTGGATGTGCTTTTTTTAATTTATTCAGTACTGAGCCACAGTTTTTGTTTGATTTTGGAGTCTTGACTGGTGTTGGAGAGTAGGTCCTCATTTTAAAACCTTGAAATCCTTCACACAGACAGCTGTTTTAGCTAATCTAAATTGATAGACAAATGTAAATTCCTCGTGGGATCTTGGCAGAGCCTTGACAGGAGTAACTGGATAATCAGATTGCATGTAGAGAGAACTCTCAGCACAAGTCTCTTCACACCAAGCTGCTGTTCCAAGGTATGTGCTCTGAAAACTTTGAAAGGAGATGCACATTTTCTGCTTATTTGCTCAAGTGCAGATTTGCAGTACGGGTGATTAAGAGTGTTGTATAAAAAACTTTCTTAGCAAACAATTCAGAAGCTAATAAATTTTTTGTCCCTCTGCCCTGAGTTTCTCTGGTAATTGTAGTATCTCCGATGTTTTACAAATTCCGTATCCAGCTCTACAGGAGTTGTTTCTCTCTCCCCCTCTCCCTCAGTTTTTTACTTCTAAGTCAGTAAACTATGATGTATGTGTCTGTCCCTGAATAACGTTATTATATGATGCTGCTGGAGCTCTGAATAGCTTGGCTGTGGACTGCTGAACCCTTTGAATGTAATTGTTTTAACACCATGAAATGAAGTAACGCATAAAATTGATAATAAACGGATATCTCTCTGCCTCTGCATGCAAATGAGCACTTAGCACCAGGGCACAGATGCCACCATTGTTTTCCCCCTGAAAATGACAAAGTAAGTGAAAATATCTACCAAGAGCTTCAAAAGTACGGTAGCTGTAGTTTCATTATATTTTAGAATTTCTCAGAGTAGGGAAAGCAAACTCCCCTGCCAACATTTAGAAAGGAGCTGGATGATGTCTGCCTGTAGTTTACTGGAACATACAGAGATTTTGTCCTATTGGTTTTTTTGTTTGTTTGTTTGTTTGTTTGTTTGGAGATAGAGAATATAGTTATTAGAAATTCTTTCATGTTTTCCATTTTACAATCTCATTTTTATTTTGCAAACAAAGGCTGTATTTTTTTATCTTGATGTCTTGCCTCCTACTCTACTTCCTCTAAAAGTACAACTAGACTCAATGTGTAATACCTGTTAATCTGTACTGCATATGAAAAAGGCATATTTTGAATACCTTGGGTCTTATTACAGCTATAGATTTAACATTCTGTTGTTTTCTAATTTATACTTTTAGTTAATAAATATATCCAGAAACTAAAATGATTATTTTGTGCTAGAAATGTTTCTCAGGCTTGTCTTGTTTTTCCCTCTGCTTTAAACAAAGGGCAGAAATTCATGAAAGGGCTGTATTATTTTATAGATTAATCCTTCCATTTTCAAAGGTCAGCTGTATTCCTGTTCATTTCACAAAGAGTTATTACCTAGAGACAGAAGGTTTAAATGAACTGAATCAATTAACTTGTCACATTTTTTACCTTTGTTCCTAGGTTAACAGTTTGAAGTTCCTCATTAAGTTACTTAAACGTGTTTGCAAAACCCTACATACCAATAGATCATATTCATATTTGAAACCATTGTGGTTTTCACAGAAGTTTCTTAAGGGAGCAAAATTAACTATCTCAGTGATAAAAATATCACTCAGGTCAGTGTCCAAGGCCTGTTGAATTTCAGATAGATGAAATTTCTCGGTGATACCATGTCTGAATGCCTGTTGCTTATTCATACAGAGGAGTGCTGCCATTTTCCTTTTCTGTTCTTCCTTTTTACACGTTGCTCAGTCTGGTGTTCTAATACTCTGTAATTTTAAGTCATCTGGTCATTGTTCACTCTGTCATCTCCTCCCCCAGCACTCCAGTAGCTCTGTTCCAGTTTGGAGCCTCGTATCTCACCTGTAAGTTCTCTGTCAGCACAGACAATACTTCTACCACTTGTGAGGTATGCAAGGAGGACTTTTTAAATACAGTTGATTTCATAAGTCAAACTTAAATAAAATTTTAGTTCCTGTTAATTTAATTAAGCGTAAGCTGTTACTGAAAAGGCCAGTCCTAGCACTTATCCCAACCTGAATGCCCCAAATGTCCCGTGCTAGGTTGGCAATTGAGAAGCAAGTCAGATAAGGGTGTTGATCTGACAGAATACTTCTTCTCCTTTGGCTTTTTCTTCTGAATTCATTTAGAATCACCACTAAAAGTGTTCTCCAAGTACTTTCTCCTACTATCACCAATGGAACAATCCTACCCATTAACTCTTTTCTTGAGAGATATAATGGGTGGTTGAAATCTCCCCCTTAACACTAAGGTCAGAATCTTGGAGTACTCTAGTTGATATACACAACAAGCTTTGTCCAGCTGTCCACCATCATGTTTTATGCTATATCCCATGTACCAGTAGTGCATTCTTTTTCTTTCACTATCAATAGACTTTCAACGCCTCTCTTTGTTCATCTCTTCATTGCTCTTAGCACTGCTAAAACACATGACCCACAGCCTCACTGTGTCAGCACCCACTGTTTGATCTCCAAAAGTGTACGGCAAGCATCAGTGACTGTCAAAGTCTGCAATTTTTTTCCACATGGACAAATTCAGTTCCATACCTCTGCTTCAGATATACTTCCATGTCAGACCCCAATTTATCAAACTGCTCTTCTGCTGCTATCTGTCACCAGGCAACAAAATATAACAGAATATTGACAGGAAAGTGCAATCTCTGCTACCATATCACCAATATCCACCTCTAACATCGTGGGCCAGCATAATAAAATAAGATGCACTACTTTTGGAGCAGCTTTTATAGATGATATTAAGTAATCAGACAATTCCCATGTAGAAGTATAAAGTGGCATTTGTTAAAAAGTGTGTTTTTGAAATCTTTAGTTGGAAGATTGCAATATGATTGTTAAATTACTTATTTTACTTTTGCCACATCTTCATTGTGTACACATACATATATATATGTCATGTTAAATTAAACCTTCCCACACAGAATGAGAAATTTGTTATGTGAGAAATCTCCAGAGAATTTTAATTAGGGAATTAAAATTAGATTGGGTTTCCACACCCTTTCAATTCCAAAGGAAGACAGACTATTAATAAGTCATTTTCAGTGTAGAATGGTTAACATGAAGGAAAATTAGGATCCCATGAGAACAAACAAATAAATAAGTAAATAAAAGTAGTTTTTTAATGATAGCTCTTTAAATATCCCAAAGTTATACTAGAACTAGGGAGGAAAAAAAAAAAAAGAAAAAAAATGGAAAAAAAAAAAAGGAAAAAAAAGATCCCTGCATCTCCCAATGAGAAATTCAGAAAATGCACACAGTTGACAGACACTAAAGTCACTTTATGATACGCTTAAGTAACATGCAAATAACAAATCTCTGAACCATACAAATCTTTTATCATATAGTGTTCAGTGTGGTTATGAGTAAACTTTGTTGATTTATGTCACAGCATAAAAATCATGAGATGCTTTATGCATGGCTTTGAAATAGAACTTAGTGAAATGTGATACTTTTTCTTTGAAATTCTATTGCTTGCTTGAACTTGACCCTCCTGTAAAACTAAGAAACATAAAGAAATCAACTGCAGTAAACTAGAGAACCATCTATACATATATGTACATATATACATGGATATACATGGACATACACATTTACATATATACATGTGTATATAAAAGTATACATGTATGTGTGTGTATGTGTGTGTATATATATATATATATATATATTCTACTCCTCCCTCTGATTCCCAGGAAATATGATAGTTCATTTAAGATGAAACTATTATCATGTAATAAGACAATTCAAACAGCTTCTCTAAAAACAGTCTAGGACCCTATCCAAAGGCTTGGTAAATCAGTAGGCTGTTTCTCTTCTTTCTCAGTAGCACAATTGTGGATCTGATGCAAGAATCTCTTTATGTTTTTGTAATCACTCTCCACTTTAACTTAGAAATTGTATCATCACTTCTGATAAAATGAAAACTGAGTAACTATAAACTCAAATCACAACTGAAGGTATATTTAGTTCAAAAATAGAATTTGCCTGTATGTTGTTTTCCAAATATACACACTTTCAAACCCTTGTTTTCATACTGATATCAAATTGTTGACTGAATTAAACTGTATGTTTAGCAAAATTTAAGTACTAAAATCAACAAAGTCACAAAAATTTGGTATTCTAGTTTTTCACAGATTATTTACCTTACACTGAATATTTTGAGATTTCACAGATTCAAGAATGTTAGGGGTTGGAAGGGACCTCTGGAGTTCATCAAGTACAACCTCTTTGCTAAAGCAGGTTCTCTACAACAGGTTTCACAGGAAAGCATCCAGAGTCCACAACGTCTATGGTCAGCCCATGCTCTGTCACTCTCAAAGAAAGGAACTTTTTCCTCATATTCAGATATGAACTTCCTGTGTTCCAGTTTTTGTTCATTGTCCCTTGTTCTGTTGCTGCACACTACTGAAGAAAGCCTGGCCCCATTCTCTTGACACCCATCCTATAGATATTTGCAAGAGTTTTAAGATCCCCCTTCAGACTTCTCTGGGCTGAACAGTACCAGGTCTCTCAGCTTTTCCTCATAATGGAGATGCTCCAGGACCCAGTTCACTTTTGTAGCCCTCTGCTGAACTCTCTCTGGAATTTTCTTGTCTTTTTTTGAATGAGGAGACCAGAACTGGACACAGTACTCCAAATGAGGCCTTACCAGTACAAAGTAGAGGGGGAGGATCACCTTCCCCAACCTGCTGGCCATTTTTTAATGCACTCCAGGATACCACTGCCTTCTTGGCTACAGGGGCACACTACTCATGGTCAACCTGTTATCCACCTAGACACCTGGGTTCTTTCCTGCAGAGCAAGTCAGCCCCTAACTTGTACTGATGCATGCCATTGTATTGTTTCCTTATGAACTACAGAATAAGAGGCATTCTTTGGTTTACTCTCTGAAGAGTATGATTCATTTCTTCCCTAGAGACCGTATTTGAGAAACTAACAAATGCTTTCGGCAGCACATAGATCTGTACACTGTGAGTTAAATCACTTTTCCCTTTGTCTGACCTGGGTGTATGTTTATAAGCTTCTTGGACATAGATTCTCTGTTCCTTTGAATATATACCATAATAAGCACGAGAAGCTTCCACTTCAATGAAATTATAAATTAAAATATCATCCTCAGCCCTCAGAGATTGTGAAAGTAACTTAATATTAAAATGTTATGGTATCTGTCAATGTAGATTTAAAAGAATCTAGGATTTGGATGAGTTGAGGTGGCTAAAAGTATTTTCAGGCATACAAAATCCAATATTCAGAGATATAAACACATAGCTTGAAGGATTCAAAAGCAAAGGTGTATTACGAACTCTGCTGGCAATAACTAATATACCGCAAAAGCAAGTAGAAGGCTGAAATATGACAACATGCTTGCTTTTTATCCACTCTTCATACTTAGCTTGAAAGCCTAATGAAATCTGTACATATTCATGAAAAGACTGAGACAATTAAAAAAAAAAAAAAAGAATAGTTCAAGGAAGAGTGACACATACTGTCTTTCCCATTCTTACATTCTGTATATCTGTCTAGAATAATTGAAATACAAATAGTAACTATCTCTCTCACAGTTTTTGTCTCTCTTGTCTCTCTTCTTTGTTTAAGGCTTCATGCATTCACTGTATAAATTTTTTTAATCTGTGGACTTACAGAAAACTTGAATATACCTTGGCAAATGGTAGAGAGGATTTTCAAAACAACTTAAAGATGTCCAAGCTTTCCTTAGAAAAGACTTTTGGACACTATTATTTTACATTCATGCTACTTAGAAGTATTTTCAGGATGGAAATGTAGGTCTCATCTACTTCATCAGTGATCTAGTAGGTATCAGTTTAGATACTGACCATTTGTTAGGCAGAAAACACCAGTTTTTCTCTTTTTTAGATTAGTGTCTAATAACTGCAGTGGTAGTGACAGGGTGTTGTGTATTGTTACCTTTACAAATTATCTTGGATTAATCCTGACTTAACTGAGGACAGGAAAAGGAAGTTAGTTTTCCTAACGTATGGCCATAAAAGAGAGTTTTATATTGCAGAATGATTAATCAGCCAAAATAGGTTCTGAATTGTATATAGAATATACCTAGCTCTCTTTCTCTGTTGACTACACAAGATGACTGTGGCAAATGGACTCAACTTGGACATCTAATTCAAGTGCTTAGAAAGGGTTCAACAAAACCACAGCACCTACATCTCTCACTCTTACTCTGTGTTATCTAGCTACTTACTGTCCTGGTTGTCTCTATACCTGATTGAAGAGCATGAACTTTCAAAGTTGTTCATCTTGCTTCCGGTAGATGAGTCCAAACAACCAATATATCCCTCTCCTTACTACTAGAGTTCTTCTGCATCGTCTGTTTACCTAATTCATTACTTCTGGTTGAATCTGATTTTTTTGAAATCATGATTTACAGAATTATTAATTCAAATATCCGCCTTTGGTCTCAGTCTTCCACTCATGACATCAATAACAGAAGCAGCATTATAGATGAAGCATGATAGCATTATCACTCCGTTGATTTTTATGGCCAAAAACACTCATTATGATTATCTCCTCTGATCCGCTATATAACATATACCCCTTTTGTTGACTATGGAAAGAATACATCAGAGCTCCTAACGTGCTACAAATCAGTGACAATTCTGACACTGTCCTTAAGGAAAGTATATTCTACTCTTAAGAATAATTTTAAGACTTTGACAAAGAAACTCCATATCTTTTGCAGAGATTAGTTGTTTCTAGAAATGCTGAAATCTTGCTTAAGTAATGGTTTCAGCCTGAACTCTTCAGAAAATTTAAACCTACGTGAAAACACTCTATGGTCACATAAAGTCATTTAATTACACTAAATCTGTATTCAAATCCCAGGATTTTTATCATGACACACACTAAATATTTTCATTGGAAGGTACATCTTATTAAGACTTCTTGCAACAGAAATAATTTGAAAGAGCTAAGAAAAAATCTCTGCTGAATGCAAACCTAATGGGACTTACATGCAATGTAGTTTATAAGCAGCACAGGTTTAAAAGAGCGCTATTATTTTTTGTTACTTAAAACATGTAAGTGGGAAAGAACGTATTACCAGAATCCTGAGACCTGGAAAAGAGTTTGTAAATGCTTTTTATTTGCTGACTCTATTAACTAGTCCAACATAAAACAATAGTTTATCTCAGAAAGAAGTCTCAATTGGTGAAGTTGTATCCTTATCTTGGCTACATAAATATGGATGGTTAATAGTAATGTTTGGAGCAACTTATACAGTAATTTCACTGAAATTCCAGCTATTGGTTCTCAGTATCCTGAGACAGAGGCATAGGTAGTTGCAAGCCAAACTCTTTCTTAGAATAATTAAGAACTAGACTATGTGATGGACAGTGAGATTTTCTGCATTTAAGACTTCTTTGAAGAAAAATATATTACATATTTGCATTTCTTTGTATTTTTCACGCCTTTCAGATGGAGTCTCATTTCAATCAATCCAGTTTAACAACAAAATTCACGGAAAAATACATAATTTATTTACAGTGTCTTCAGTTTGGTTCTAACCTGGAATAGTCCGTGTCTCTCTTGTACTGAGGACTCCACATCTGGACGCAGTAGTCCAGGTGAGGCCTCAGCAGCGCACAGCAGAGGGGCAGGATCACTTCCCTCGACCTGCTGGCCATGCTTCTTGTGATGCAGCCTGGTATGAGGCTGGCTTTCTGGGCTGCAAGTGCACATTGCTGGCTCATGTCTAGTTTACCATCCACCAGTATCTCCAAGTCCTTTCCGGCAGGACTGTGCTCTGTTTTTATATCCCCCACCTTGTATACTGACAGTGGGGGTTGCCACAGCTCAAGTGCATGTTGTTGAGCCTCATGAGGTTCTCCTGGGCCCACTGCTCAAGCTTGTCTAGACCTCTCTAAATGGCATCCTGTCCCTCTATGTGCCCACAGCTTGATGTCATCTGCAAACCTGCTGAGTGTCCACTTGATCCCACTGTTGATGTAATTGAGGAAGATATGACGATATGAGCACTGTTCCCATTACTGACCCCAAAGCATCTGGTGAGCTGGCTGAGTCAGAGTTAGTGATGATATACCATTTCTGCCATTCTAGGAAATCTATCAGAGTGCCTACTTTCTCTGAACATTTATCATTAAAGGGTTCCATGCTTATCTAGACTCCAGTTTTCATCACTGCAATAATTAATTTTATTTGGAAATAAGATTATTTCTTCTCTTATTTCTGCAATACAAAATGAAATTGTTTCAGGGTATCATTTCTATGTGCTTAAATACATTTTAAATTGCTTTGACTTTTAAATCTTGTGATTGAATCTAATTGTGATTGACTACCTGATACCAGTCTCGCATGACTTCTAGAACTCTCAGAAATTAAAGCTTTCATCCCAACAAGAATTACCAGTTAAAATAATTTGTAATAAGCAACTCTTTCCCTTTATGTATATTCAATAATTCCAAGGGAAGGACTTTTTTATTGAATGCACTTGATGCATAACTGTAATGGAAAAAAAGGAAGGCAGCATCTAGTAAATCTTCAGCACTGAGAGGAGATCGATTCAGTCCCACTATATGTTCTTTGATATATGATTCATTCCATTTGGTGTAACAACAGAAATGTTCTCTTCTAGTGAGGACTATTTTATTGTTGACCTCAAGATGAGTGTAGTTTTTTTCCTGGTTAATTAAAAACAAATATCAAAACAATATTATTATATCTGATTACTTCATTTTCTCGTAGACTCTTATGTATGGTTTTAAACCACATATATCAGTGGTGACATGTACAGTCAAAATTCTAATGTAATCTGATAGACTTTCTCTCCTTTGTCCTCTGGGCCTGGGCCTATCCAACAAGTCCTGATTAACTACTATTTCTGTGAAAGTGATCATAGCACCTGGGGACAAGTGGCAGCAGCTGAACTTCAATGATCATTTCATCTTTATAAAAGACAGAAAGCATAACCCTCAATTTAAATGAGCCCACTTTGTAGTGACTACAAACACAGAGAAATTCACAGAATCACAGAATCGTAGGGTGGAAGGGACCTCAAGGGATCAGCAAGTTCAACGCTAAAGCAGGTTCCCTACAGGAGGATGCACAGGAAAGCTTCCAGGCAGTTCTTGAGCATCTCCAGAGAAAGAGACTCCGCAACCTCTCTTGGAAGCTTATTCTAGTTCTCTGTAACCCTCACAGTAAAAAAATTCTTTCTCATGTTTGTATGGAACTTCCTCTGTTCCAGTTTTATCCATTGCCCCTTGCACTATTGCTGCACAGCACTGAAAAAAGCCAGCCTGGCCCCATCTCCTTCACTCCCCCATTTTGGATATTTATAAACAGTGATGAGATCACCTTTCAGTCTTCTCCAGGTTGAACAGTACTGGATCTCTCAGCCTTTCCTGACAAGGGAGAAGCTTCAGGCCCCTTATCATCCTTGTAGCTCTCTGCTGGACTCTCTTCATAATATCCTCAACTTTTTTGAACTGAGGAGAGAAGAACTGGACACAGTATTCCAGGTGTGGCCTCACCAGGGTAGAGTAGAAGGGGAGGATCACCCCCGTTAACTTGCCAGCCATGCTCTTTTTACAGCACCCTAGGATACTGTTGTCTTCTTGGCCACAAGGACACACTGCTGGTTCATGGCCAACTTGTTATACACCAGGACACTCAGGTCCATCTCTGCAAAGCTCTTTTCCAGCAGGTCAGCCCCTAACTTGTACTGATGCATGTGGTTATTCCTCTCAAGATGTAGTACCCTACACTTTCCTTTGTTGAACTTCAGTAGTTTCCTCTCTGTCCAACTCTTCAGCCTGTCCAGGTCTTGCTGAATGTCAGCAAAGCCTTCTGGTGATCAGTCACTCTTCCCAGATTCATATCAGCAAACTCTATCTCTATCCCTTCATCCAGATAAATGATGAAGATATTTAACAAGATCTGGCCCAAGTATGGACCCTTACGGAACCTCTCTATTTACAGGCCTCCAACTAGACACTGTGCCATTAATCATGACTCTCTGAGCTCTGCTAGTCAACCAGTTCTCAGCCCACCTCACTGTCCACTCATCTAACCCATACTTACTAAGCTTTGTTACAAAAAACAAAAAACAATCAACAAAAAAAAAAAACAATAACCTCTTGTAAGGGTTCTCATGAGTAGATGAGGAGCCTAAATTAAAAATAATAATAAAACAATCATTTTCTTGTATGGATAGAAACTAGTGGAAAATAAAGCCTATATTTAGCCCGTGCCTCTAATCTCTGCTTGGCAAGGCAGCCAGATGGACTTGTGTCATGATTGCTGAAACTATAGTACTTATATGTGAAAAAGAGCATGCGGATACTGAAAATCTAGATCATTCTTAATCTAAACAATGTGCTTACACCCCTGGCTGGAGCAAGCAAGGTTGTTCCTATTGTGCTCAATCTTGCTTAATACTGAAGTCACTACTTCTTGGATCAAAGAGATGCCTCTCAAATGACCAAGTTCCTGAATTAGTGCTTTGGCTCATGTATCAAGACTTGGAGTTAAGAGTCCGTAAGCTTCACTGAGCTTTAGAAAAGAAGGGAAAGTATCCAAGTAATTAACTTTGGCTTTCTTTTCCTACTCTCCACTCCTCTGTCATAGGTCTACCACGGTATATACCCGATACAAATGCTTCATTGATATTTTGAAGCAATGTACTCTTCACTGGTGACATTTCTGAATTCATCCCTATACACATAATAAGAAGAGGTAATGTGAGACCTTCTTTTCCTATAAAAATATCTTAAAGCATGCTTTTGAGCCATGTCTTTTATTGGGGGATTTTTTTGTTTTTGTTTTTGCTGCGTCTTTATGTTGTATACAGACTTAAAATTTACGCTGAACAATACAAGATATGTAGAAGCCTATGAGGGTAAACACATCTATAGTGTATTTTTTTTAACCATTTTCTCCGTCTGAAGATGGTCTTTTGTAAAAATCTTTTTCTATGAAAAACACTAATTCTTGCAAGTTTAGAAGATTCTGTGGAAAGAAAGCCACACTCTGCAGGGGAACTTGAAACACCAGAATATTTACAATAAACACATTATAGCATGCCCAAGCCCTCACATTCTGCATCTTTATCAGACTGGAAGAACCTTGGTATTTTTGCAGTCAGGTATAGTGACTACTATGTGGTTCATCCTCTCTTCAATCTCCATTTCAAAGCAGCTGAACACAGAGGAACGAAGAGAGAACACATATACCCTTCTTAAGATTCATTGGCTAGTACATCTGGACTGGGTTTAGAAAACATATAATTTCTTACTGATACAAGTTGAATTCTGTGGTCACTTGAGCAAAAGAAATGGACACAAAGATAAAGATACCTCATACAGATTTAACTGATCTAAGAGCAATGGTTTGGGTTTTTTTTCATTTGGGGTGAGGGATATTCACTGTGAGTTTTGGTTAGAAAAGTTAGCTCTGAAAAAGTATTTCTCTAAGTCAATGAATAGGTTTATTTACACATAAATATAATTTAAGGGCAGAATGAGTAACTAGTTTCACCTCTTGCATATGTGAAACTATTTTGTTTCCCTCAGTAATTTGATTTAGAAAAAAATTTACCTTGTGGTTTCTTCTACCTATCAGAGCATCCATACTTGATTTTAAGCAATCAGGAGATGGATAATCCACCACGTCCTTTGGTAGTTTGTTCCAATGGTTAATCATTCTTACTGTGGCTTATTACCAATTGGAATTTTGTGTCTGACTCCAGCTTTTAGCCACTGTTTTTTATTATTTCTTACTTTATTAGATTAAAGAGAACTTTACTGCCTTGTGTTTTATTCCTTTGAAGGCACTTAACGTACTATAATCAAACCACCTCTCAATTTTCTTTTTGATAAGTTAAATGGATGGAGCTCTGTACATCTACTGTATAACAAATCCTTCAGGCCTCAAATGAATTTTGTGACTTTTTACTTCACCCTCTCCAGTTCTTCAGTGATCTTTTTAGAAAGTGGGCATAACCTGCATATGTAGCATCTGTCTTATCCTATAGAGACAGGAGCTGCACTCACATCTCTTCTGTTTCTCTCTCAAAAATTGCATTTTTTTTTTTTTTTCCACAGAATCAAACCAGAAGCTCATTGCGTTGTGTGCTCTCCATACCATGTGTACAGGTTTTCTTCACAGTAAGAGTGACGGGGCACTGGAACAGGCTGTCGAGGTGGGTTGTGGATTCTTCTTCTCTGGAGACATTCAAGACCTGCCTGGACGCTTACCTGTGCAGCCTGCTGTAGGGATCCTGCTTTGGCAGGGGGATTGGACTCAATGATCTCTAGAGATACCTTCCAGCCCCTACAATTCTGTGATTCTGTGATATGCTTTTTAGACTAATTTGAAGAATATATTAAAGAATAGCCTCAATTTTCTGTTTCCTAAATGTCTCACTTGGAATCAACTGTATCGCAATGGATTTGTCTCATTCATTCTATGAGCAAGAAAGCTTCTTCCTTGTTCATTGTTTTGCCAAATTTTTCACTATCACAAAATTTTAACTGCAGAAATATTACCACAAATACTTTAGTACTGCTAAATTTAATTTCTTTAGTCAAGTTTGTGAGGCCAGTAAATGCTGCTAGGTGTATTTTTTATTTTTTTTTTTCTAACAGTGACACAGTACAGGAAGACTTTCAGTTTCTCAGTTTCCTGTCAATCTCAATTTCTGTCAGTACTTCTGGAATTCTTTCGTATGATCAAGTCAGACAACTTAGAAACTTCACAGATAATATTTTGTGTTCTTCTGACTTAGAAGTTCTATATGTACCAGTCTCATGGGACATAAACATTTTATCTTGATGCTTTCATAAACAGCATCAATGTTGAGCATTAAAATTCAAAACTGTGCAACTAGCAAGTAATCAGAATGCCATTCCTCTGTAAGGTTTTCTTTCAGATGAACTTTTAAGGATTCATTTTTACTAGCTTTAGCCAGTTCACTACTTACTCTAAGCCTTATTTCCCTTTATCCTTATTTTCTACATAAACATCTATATACTACTAACACTTAACACTGATTTTTATATGCTTCCCCTCTTGTACTATTTGTACCCAGTTCCAAAACATGTTTTCACCTTTAATATCATAATAAGGTAGGCTTTTCAGATGCCGATGTCTGTATAAGCTGGGAGATTTTTGGTCTTCTCCTAGAGACACTTCAAATTTCATTCACATTCTTTTTTTCTTTCTCTCTGTTTAAAATATAAACTCCCTATTTTCCTGGTAGTGTCAGACTTAGCTCTAGGAGAGAAGACACTATGCAGTACCTCACCTCCCACTGGTGTCTTATAAAAAACAAAAAAAGCTAGAAAACACTGAAGTCAGCATCTTGTTCCTTCTTCATCAGTAGGTCCTACAAGCAGATCAGGAGAGGTAAACTACTGATTATTGTCCTTGGAGATGTTATGCTGATTCACTGTCATTGATTTACCTGTTCTTCTTACTCTTTTCACCAACCTACTTCTACTCAGCTTCTCTCCCTGTTACATTACTCCATCAACAATAACTGAAGTATGACAACTCCACCTGTGGATACCCTTCTCTAGATTACTGACCAGCTGGGAAGGGATCAATGACCTGAGGTGCAGATGTGGGCTGCAAGCCCCAGTTGGCTATTCAGATGGTACTGTGTGGAGCTTATTATTACTGGAATAAGTCATTTAAGGTATTTTAGATATTTTTTGTACCTTTGGAAGATAAGATTTGTATTTTTATTTGTGGCTCTGCACTTGTGACACTGCTGGCTTTGTTCAAAATGTTTTGTAGTATTAATGGTCAGTGTGTTGGCCAAACAGACTGGGCCACTCCACCCCTGCCAGGATTTTAATTTATATGTCTTTGAGTTAGACATTACTGCAATGATAAAATCCATGCTTTCTGTCACAGTTCTTATTGACTTGCTATGTGGCCAATATCAACATTTTTTCTTACATTTAATTCATATTCTCATATGAATGGCAAGAAATTTTCTGTAAATTTCTTTTCCCTGGAACTTATTCACACCCAACCAGTGATACTTCTTTTGCTTTTGTCCACTGCAATTCTCTGTCAGGCAGGAAGAGAAGATTCCTGATGTGAATATTTGAAAATTAAAATCAAACTTGCAAAAGTTTTTACTTATGCATCTTCCAAAGCTCCAGTTCCAGAAATTTTCACAAGAGCTCCAGTGAAGATCAACTGGATTTAGATTTATTAGTGACTTGCTAAAATATGGAATAGCTTTCATTTTTTCATATTTCCAAACTTTGTCTGCCTTAGTAAGTTTGTGGACTTTTGCTCGCTGAGAATTTCTAACCACTTTTAAACCTGAAGTCTTTCACTTGTATTTCTATCCAATGAGAGAAAAGAATTTTATTATTTTCAATGAGGAAAAAAATATTCTTCTTTTGAAAAATAAAAGTTCTCTGGTTTTGCTACTAGCCAGTCATGGACAATAGCACCTTTGGAGAGGAGAGCTTTCATTCTGGTACGTGCTTGTGTTATTTGATGAAAACTTAAGGTAAGAATACTGACCTAGTGGGTGTTTGCTGCAGTAGATATGCAAATTATTGAATTCATCAGGTACATGAAAGTTTTACTTCATCAAACAGAAGCCTTAAAGATTGTTGGACAGAACTGGTTTTCTTTCATTTCTGAAGGAAGATGGCAACAAGTTCCACAACTCTCTTTGTACTGTAAAATAAAACTGGTAAACTACACTGAATATCATAGATATTCAGTTCAAAAGAAATAAAAAAATCACATCCCATGTAATTACATATGTCACATAGGTTTGCATTTGGCCTAGTTAGTGCAAAAAGTCAATAGTTTGAAATGTGAACCATATGGAGAATGATACTTCTGCCTCTACAAAAATTAGTTCTGACATGTAACATGAGTTTGTTTTCTAAATCTAACCAGCCTGAACATCCTAGCTTAAATGTTGCATATGATTTAGTTTATGGGAATCTAGTAATATAATTAGAAATGGGCTCAAATCAAAATGTTAGAATTGAACATTGCATACCAAAAGCTTTGGAGAAGTTTGGATCTAGATATGAACTTTTCACCTTGGACCTTACTCTTCCTAAATTTTAGTATACCTGACTTCGTTTTATGGGTACAAATTTGCCCTTGTAAAACTCACACTATCGTTCTATCACATACTTAATTTACAGTGGAAATCTGATCACAGTCACCTCTAATTATCTGATTCGCAGCACTACTTATTGCACACAACTTATTTGCAGCACACCTTATTAGTGAAGGGCAGAAATAGGTTGTAAATCTTACAGATGCAGAATACCTGTATCAGCATTCAGAAACATGCTAGAATTTGTATATTTTGAAAACCCTCAAACATATCTGGACTTTTACACAGTTTGTTCAATGTTAGTTTTTTTTTTCCTTCATTTAAACGAACATTTTCTTCAAGGCAGATTTAAATGAAAAGCATATTTTTTCTCAATGTAGGAAATGCTGAATTAGACACTAAGCATGGAACTCTCTCCAAAAAACAGACTGGCACAGGTGGCTGGCTTTTGGACAGGAAGATGGGTCTAATGCTCACTTTATTTTGATCTAAACCATCCCAACATTGCAGCGCTTCTGGCTTTGTTCAATTATTTTTTTCTTTGCAGCATTTGACAACTGTGCTTGCCAGGTGCAAATGAGGACAGAATAAATCCAACTTTTTTGTTCTTACTGGGAAGTTCTCTAGTCACCCTACCATCCCCCACCCCCTGCTTTTTTCTTAACTCTTTCCCTCTCTCTCTTCTCCACATTTGAATTTCTCTGTGTTCAGCCTTCCCTCTATTGTTGCTTTGTGTTGTGACCGGATTTTTTTTCCCCTTCTCTTCAGTTTCACTTAACTGGAACATTAAGTAATCCTGAAGTTCTGCTGTGAATTCTGAACTGCTCCAAGTTTAAGTCAATTTAAAAACAACTAAAAAAAAAAAATAAGTTTGTTTCTGCTCAGTTAGTGGATGTGATTTCTTTAATAGTTTCTAGGCAGTGTATGGTATCATGTCTCCAATTGTAGGCATCGTATTTAGCCACTTCTTTAAACTCGTGACTTCTCACTAAATGTGCCACATAGAAAACTTGCTGAACTTCACAATTTATTGGCATAAGGCTGAAGTTAGAATTTAAAATTAGAAGAAATAGAAGGCCTAATTCTCATTCGTGGGAGATGAAAAAGATCAGGCTTCATTCTGGTTTAGACAACAACTTTTGAGACCTTCAAGATAAAAAACAATAACTCCCACAGAGGTAAAAAAAAAAAAAAAAAAAAAAGAACAGGGCTTCTTTTTCCTTTTTTTATTCTTTTTTTTTTTTTTTTTTTTTTTTTCTTTTACCAGGATGGTGTGTGCATGTGTGTTCTTGTGATAAAGCTGTGAAGTTTTTGGCTGCCCTTTGCTGGCTTCTGTTGTTTTCTAGGGGCTCAGTGGGATAGATAGTTTGCGCTGTGACAGGGCATGCCAACAAATTGCATCACTTCTGCCTCGGTGGCCGAGGACAATGACATGCCATATGCCCATGGCAAGAAATGAATGGGGCTCATTTACACTGGCACTGGGTGCCTTCAGCCCTGTCAGTCTTCAGAGGCTATCCATGGCAAATTGGAAAGTAGCACCGAAGTAGCAGCAGCATGAAGAGATGCAGTCTGAAAAGCTTCCAGCATTCATAACTTTATGAACAACATGCAGCTTTGAAAGGAAAAAAAATCCATGTAGTATCGTGTATGCACTTATCCTATCTCTGCAATTTAACCTTTCATTCTTGGAAAGAAAGCGCAGCACCAGTTGTTTCTCCCTGTGTTGTTTTGTTGTTGTTTTTTTTGTTGTTTTTTTTTTTTTTTGTAAAATTAGCAAATTAAGAAGAAAATCTTAAAGTAAATTCCAGCTGCAAGGAGAAAACAAAAACACAGTGGGTGTCATGCTTCATGCATTCAAAATAGTTTCTCTGCTCAAACAGACTGCCGCAAAGATTTGCCCCAAAGTTGACCCCGTTGCCTCTAGTTTGCACTCCAGTAACAACAAAACTCATATTTGACCTATGACCTTCCTGGCAACACATCATTTGTTTCCATGTGTTGAAGCAAAGGATGACGGGTGATGATTAAAGAGCAATGGGTCCGTTGGCCTGAGTCACTAATGAAGATGAAATGAGAAGGTCACTGATCATCCTCACGTGGCAAACTAGGACATGGAGCTAATCTGTTGTTAATTGTCCTTTACATTTGTTTTAAGGACAGCAGCAGAAATAGGTAGTAGTCATATGTCTCCCTTCTTTATAGTCTCTGTAATTAGCACATGAAGTAGAGTTAGACTTGCCTGGGGAAGCCTGAAATTTGCTTTGCCAGTTGGCTGATATATTTTATTTTTAATAATCTAGTGTTGACAAAAAGTGACTGGCTGGTGAGTGTGGAGACAGAAATTGGCCCTACTGGAGGTGAAAAAACCTACAAGCATATATAGCACATGCTTCCCTTTCCTGCTCTTCCCACCTGGATGTGCTTGGGATGTTCCTTGAGGCAGATCAGCTACTTGTCTCCATCTTTTCTTTAGCTCTCTCATGAGCCAGCTGTCCCAGTACTGTTTATCCCAATGTTACCTAGGTCTGAACAGAGAGCATCTGGTCTTCCTGTGTTGGTCATCCTATCTAGAACTTATTTGCTACAAAGGGCTAGTTAAATTGAGATATCTGAGGGGAACATCATGCTCCCTGAACTGACTGCAAATGCAGAAATTCTCTTGCAAAATTTCAGCAGTCGCAAACGTACAGGAAGTTAATGGGGAATCCTAATTAAATAAGATGTGGCTAGTATCAAAACTAATCCTTCTTCAGGCTGTTGGTTTTTTAGTGGAGCCAGACCTAGGGGTGTTGGATACAAGCCCTTTTCCATTACAAATCCATCAGATACATTCTCATTGAAAAGGGCAGCTAACAGCTCCTGTCTCCTGTTTTGCTGATTCTTCCAGAGGAGGAGAAAATAAACCTTTAAGTATATCTTTTACATTCTTTTTGAAACTCAGTACACAATCCATCCTTCAGTTAAATCAGCTGCTAACTGCTCCTATTACACAGCAGCCCTATATGACTTGTTTTGTCAGCTCTGCTGAGAGAACTTGTGTTCCCACTTTCACGGTGGTTTCATTTTACTAGGATTTTTATTTTTACTTTTTAGCCTTATTCTCCCCCTGCACGACTAATAGGAGTGTTCTCTCTCTCTCAGAGGGAAACAAATCTGCTAGCCAAATGGCAATCAGCTGGTGAGCTAAAGCCTGAGAGCTTTAAAGTATTTGTCTAGTGAAGAGTTTACTGCAGTGCTAATCATAACACAGTCATTAATTACTCATTTGGATTAAGCAGAAGGGTCAGAGGAGCCATCTTGACAATCCATGCCTATCAGTGCCCTTTTCCTTGCCAATTAGTACAATGGTTGCAGCCTCTGCTTTTACATCTCCAGCACCACCTGCCTTTGCCCTTTATCCTGCAAAGTGCATTAGCCACGACTGACAGCCAGCACATGGGCCTCGGTTTCAATGTGGCACCTTGTCAGGTACTAGCAAAAATGGATTACAGGCCAGAAAAAGATTTGGGCTAGGAAATGAGAAAGCACTGGTCTCCACTTCCTTCTCTAGGTTTTTGAGTGAGAGTCTTCAAGTGGATCTGTTTTTCCCTCAGCCTTTGGTACACTGAGAATGGCCATTGTAGTGATGTGATTTGTGGTCGTCAAGGCTAAACAAAAGCAGAATCCCAGATGAAAGGAGGTGAACAGCTGTTCTGCTGCTATAGCACACATGGGAGAGGAAGGGTAAGAATGCTGTCATGGTGAAATGGGGGATTCCATGTCAGACAATTAGGTGTGTAGGTTACAAAATGAACGGCCTACATCCTTGCACTTTCCAGACCAAAACACACATGATTGTAGGTGATACATTTCAGTCTTGGAGGTGATATAAAAAGCCCCAGATTAAAAACCTCTTAGACCCTATAAACAACCTCAGCTCTCAGCCAATTCTACAGTGACTATTGGTTGCAATAAAATTATCATGGGTTGATGGCCAATGCAACTGTTCACTTTTTTCACATAAGTTCTTCTTTATGCTCAAAACTTTCGGATTTGTTCACAGCATGGAGTAGTTCATTTTATTTATTTTTACTCTAGGACAACTTAAAAAAATCCTCACATTTCCAACCGTGCCACTCTCAGGAAGATGGAGAATCTTAATTGATTTGGAAAGGCACAAAGCAAAAGCATTAAATACAAAATATTAAACTTTCAGGACAGATTATTTTTAGGTGAAAAGAAATAGAATTCTAGGGACACCTGACCCATGCTTTCTCAGTCCTGCCAAACTTATTCTGTTAATCTACAAGTTTTAGTCTTCCTTTGAAATATATATATATATATTTTTGCAATGGTCTCAATATTTTATTCAAAAATGCATACAAAAATAAACTCTGACAACAGAGATTTCAACCTAACCATAAATATGCCTGAACATATTCTCTGTCAGACTACTTGGCTTCTTGATGCTCCCAAGCAAGATGCTTTGTATCCGGGAGCCAGGCCACCAAATACAGCTAATTTCACATTGAACTTCTGTACAAACCTTTTTATAGTTGATAGGCATTCCTCAGTTCTCATTTACCTTACTTCCAGTTGGAGGGAAACTGAAATGTCTCATACAGCTGTTAGCAAATGCTGCCAGCTTAATGGTGCTGTCAACCATTCTTTAGCTACTGAGGAGTCTCCTCTTTTTATATATCTCCTCAAAGTCTTATGTGAACCCCAAGGTCAGGTAGAGAGTAATGTGAGAATTCAGAATATACAGGAAAGGGTGGTATTTTACCAGTCTATCTTGGGGAAATTAGTTTTTTTCTGTTTCTAATGGATGTGGAGGAATAAAATAAACATATGTGTATATGTATTTCTTAGCATGCTCTGATTAATCTTCTCTGCTTGCTGTCGTGCCTTTGCCTCATATTTTCCAAACTTTGAACCTGTGTGGGCTCTTGTTATTTAAAAGCCCACATTGTTCTTTTGTTATGCTTCAACAGCTCACCTGAAATATTTGAACAAATGAATCCCAGAGTTAAACAGCAGTGCACCGGCCCAAAGGCATACCTTGTGGGTATCCTTGGCTTTTGGAGTTTTCAATCCTTCCTTTCTTCTTATTGTATAAAAGGCTGAGTGTTTTCAAGTGCAACTTCCCCTCACAAGCAGGGAAATGAATGGGTGGGTGATAAAACTGCAGCATAAAGAAAGAAGTGGAATTCCTTTGGGATGAGGAGGGGAGACTCTGAGGTTGGCTACCTTATTATCCAGGAGAACTGGTGGAGTTTTGTACAGATGACCAGCAGAGTGATTGTTTCACAGTATTAGTTAAAAATTTCCTTTTAAGCTTCATTTCTTAGCCATAATAATACCACAGTTAAAGAGCTGCAAAGCCAGATCATTAGCAGCAAATATACTAGCAGAAAACTATTTGCAGTATCAGTGGTGCATATGCAGTTAGTTGAGGTGTTTGCAGTAGAATTAAGTTGTGCTTCTTCTGTGAAAGAAAAAAAAAATAATCCCTATTTAGAGGACTTGACTAAAATTTGAAAAATTGGGATTAAATCATGAAGACTTAGAAACACTAATCACCCAAGAACTGCAAGCAGCGAATGAATATATTTTGCAAACTAGAGACCTAGCTTTGACTTATTCAAGTAAAGCACATTTTCATAAAGTATTATATGGGAAAACTTGGCTCATATCTCCACCTGCCATACTTGCTGTGTCCATTCAAAATAGTACTTCCACTTGAACATATACAAAAGCTGCAATTTAGATTGAGAAAACATTAGATGCTTTGTAGAAAATTCAAAAAAAAGTAAATTGTATGCCTGTCTCATGAACTCTGTGTCAATCAACTGAATATCATGTTTAAAATCAAGCTATAACTGTTCTGTTCTTGCACATCTTAGAGGAAATTATGGCTTAACTTCTATAACCAGAGGAAAAGACATGTTAAAGGCACATTAAATAAGTAAACTGCTTGTTTTCTTTGGCATTAATTGAATCCATCCTTAAAAAATAACACTGTGGAGTATCACTTTAGCACCTATATCAGACAATTGCCAGGTCACAAACTGTTAAGCCTTTTTAGCAGGAAACTGAAATAGATTTTGCATCTCATTGGATATTAGCCTACCAGTACTGTTTACTTAAGTAGATGTCTATTAATGCTTCTACTAATCAGTGTAAACACTTCTCTAAGGCACTGGCAATTAATTCACTTATCAGAAGTTGGGAATCCACAGGAATCAGGAATTTTACTACAGCATAATCCAATAGGTAACTTTAACCAGATTCAAATTTAGTTGTGATCTTCCTTTCTGCTATTACATATATGTATTATCTACACATATTTATCCCTGTATACTAGGGACATATGGACATATTTTTGTTGCTGAGTTTTGTGGCCTAAACAAATTTCCCTTACTAGAAGAGGCAGTGACTTGCACATTCAAGTCAATGTGAAGCCTTAGCTACTTAGGTCCTAGATGCTCAGATGCTGCCAACTCAGGAGACATCTAAACTCACAAAGTGCTCACAGAGCTCCTCACCTGCCTGGAGCTTGGGTGTAGGCCCAGGAAATGAACAGTCTGAGCATCTTGGTCACTGACTCATATCTAAGGCCAAGCAATCATTTCACAAGACACAAAAGTACCCAGAAGTACCCTTTCCTAGGTGAATACACTTAGAACACCACAGCTTTGCTCTTTCTCTCAGACCCTGTTGATTATTCACTGGGTAGTCAGAAAACACTCATAGGAATAATAGTCCTTTTCACTCCTTTGCAAAGAAATTAACATTGTAGAAGTTAAAGATGTGCACTTTAAACTTGTCAGTTGTCTTTGTTGTGACTCACAGAATCACAGAATGGCCAGGTTGGAAGGGACCTCGAGGGTCATGAATTTCCAACCCCTCTGCCACATGCAGGGCCACCAGCCTCCCCATTTAATACCAGACCAGGCTGCACAGGGCCCCATCCAACTTGGCCTTGAACACCTGGGACGGGGCATCCCAATGCCTCTCTGGGCAGCTGTTCCAGCACCTCACCACTCTCTCTGTAAAGAATTTCTCCCTGACATCCAACCTAAATCCTCCCTCCCTCAACTTAAAACCATTTCCCCTTGTCCTGCAGTTATCAACCCTTTCAAAGAGTTGATTCCCCTCCTATTTATAGGCTCCCTTTAGGTATTGAAAAGCTGCAATGAGGTCACCCTACAGCCTTCACTTCTCCAGGCTAAACAAGCCCAGCTTCCTCAGCCTGTCTTCATAGGGGAGATGCTCCAGTCCCCTCAAAATTGTTCACATGCTGACCACAGGCATGTAATACAGAAAATTACAGTCATCTGAAGTCAGAGTATTTGAACAAGATGAGTCTTTAATGAAACTGTATAGGAAGAAACCTGTAAGTAGGGAAGATACTTAAAAAGAGAAAGAAAATTACTGTACTTTGTAGTCCTATCTGCTACTGGCATGTATAAAAAATTAGGGGTTTAAACAAACTATGTCAAGAACATTGCATTTTGTTTAAAGTTTTTTTCAAAGAATCAGTTACATGTACAAGTAAAAATGCTGCTACTGTCACCCATGCGTCCATACCTTCCACACTATAAAAGAATGAATTTGTTCTGTGCTACTTTCAGGAAAAGATTCTGGACTGTAGGCCACAGGAAGGAATAAAGGGAATTTCAGAGTTAGGACTCTGTTTGCCAGAGTTTGCAGCTGTCTTTAGAAGGTCTGTCCTTGATGTATGGATTCTTCTAAACAATTTGTGGCTGTTACTATTCCCATATATATTATATGTATTGTTGATAGCCCAACCTTATAGGAATTATTACTAACAGTGAAAATAAACATTGCTTGAATCATTGCAGTATTAATAATTAAATACCAGAGCTAAATAGGTAAAAAAGAATAACTGTTTCACATATTAAATAAAATTTAAACAATTGAAGATATTTCACCACTATGAAATTGTTATATCATTATATCATTGTTGTGCCTCTCCCTGATACGATGTTTCTTATCATATTTTGGATTCTCTCTTGATTGCTTGTTTTTAACAGTTGCTTGTAGACATGATCTTAGAGCTAGCATCATGAGGTAAAGCAGAGGGGCTGGGGTAGTCTCTCACATCCATACTGACAGTGTTCAGCGAACACAGCTTTCCAAAGACCTTGAGTTATAGGTCATAAAGGAATTCACATGAGGAAGGGCAAAAACAGCACTAAAAGACTAACTCATCAGCATCTTTTAATCTCTGCACACTGTTTCACAATTTTCTACTGGTATAATTGGTGTGATGCCTCTGTCCAAACTCCTTACTTTGGACACCAATGATGGCCTATTCGTACATCTGTGGGAACCATGTTTTAGGGCAGCAGATTCTAGACTTGTTCCAATAGAAGTTGATATAAACACAGGGTAAATTTGACCCATTACCAGTAGATTGACCTCATATGATTACCTCGTTCAAGAAACTTAAAAAAAAACTAGTCAGCACTTTAACAGCCCTTAGGTTTCTCTGGATAAATGTACATAGCTTAAAAATTTTACATACCTGAACAAGAACAGATGGTGTGTATCAATTAAAAAAAAAAAAGGGTTTCTAGACAATTCGTATTTTTTACAGCAACATGCACATGCAATTTTTTTCTTTTAGACATTTAGATGCATATCTAAAATGTGCAGATCCCAGGTGTTTGGGAGGAAAAAGACAAGCAATGGGTTTGTATTAACTTCTTTGTCTAAATATTAAGTTTCAATTGAAGCCATTTAGCAAGTCCTTTCAGCTTAATAAGACTGCTGACTTTCAGTGTCAATAACTCAATAACAGGCAGGAGTGTATAGCTAAATTTACATCATCTGTTTTTACAGGCAGACAGGATGAGACATCAATGAATTGTGTTTTCAGGTTCTTACTGTTGGAGCACTTAAGCACCCAATCCCAAAAATACCGCTGATTTCTTCTTTAGAGACTTTAGAAATACACTGAATCAGTCATTAAAAGCTAGCTGTATTAAACATTTAAAAGTATGGTTGAAAACTACATCCTCTATGCATTCAGTAAAACACATATAGAAATGCAGAAGATTGGTGATAATGTACTTTTTTAGACAGAATTTTTTAAAAGCAGGTAGTACAAAATGCTTATATTTTCCCATGGTATGTTTCCCTTTCATATGGATGTTGGATAATACACAGAGAGAAGCACGGGCAAACTCTAATTTAAGTACCCAAAACCAACTAAAGGCAAACTTAAATTTTAGGAAGAAAACTCTAAAAGCAATTTCATTCTCGTAAACTTTGTATCTCAAACTCTGTGTCCAGACACAAAGAGTATGCCCCACTCCCTTTCATTCCCATGCCCTGGGTAACTGGTAGTACACTGCTCTCTTATTTTCCCCTGCTTTCTTTGCAGAGAGCCTATGAGACTGGCACATCATCCTCCCATTGCTACACAGAGGCTGGTGTGCCATTTATCAGGTCAGCCAATAGGCATACAGGGATTAGCATAATGTACAGACACACTTAATCAGGTCTACTATACAGTTAATCATGTGTATGCTAATAGTTATGGAGGATTAACCATTTAGGACACTGCCTTTCTGTTCTGATTTGTTGTGTTTGTTACCTGTTAACTTTCCCTCTCTTCTTTTGTTGTTTCCTCCCCTCGTTTTTTCTCTCACCAAAAATAGTCACAAAAAAATTGTGACTATTTAAAGCAATGCTGGAAGGCTGCCTATGTAATTAAGGATATATTTAAATAATGAGAAAAAAAAAATAATGGGCAGATTCAAATGCTGGATTAATAAACTAGTCCTAGACTGATAAAACTGTCCTTTTTTAAGGAAAGGAAAAGCACCTTACTTTGCTTCCTCAGATACTGTTTGTGATCACAAGGGCTGTAAATAAATACTATATTTTCATCACCAAACTATTTATGTTAATTCCAAATATAGATTTTAAATTCATGATCTAATTTATAACATCAAAGGATCTGGTTTTGGTAATCAAAAGCAAAAAGCTGTAGAAAGATTCATAGCCTATCCAGTGGAAATTGACCAAGAACCTAAAGTAATTCCTTAAGCCCTGTTGTGCTTGAGTATTTGCATACACTTGAGTGCCTGGGCTATCAGTGCAAGGGCTGAAGGTTAAAGAATTGGTTGGATGGTCACAGCCACAGGATTGTTGTCAACAACTCTATGTCCAGGTGGAAGCTGGTCATGAGTGATATCACTACATGTCTTCAACGTCTTTATCGACAACATAGGGGGATCCAGTGTACCTTCAGCAAGTTTGCTGAGTGGTGCAATTGACGCAATAAAAAGGAGGGACCCCATCCAGAGAGACCTGGACACACTTGAAAAGTGGCACATGAGAATCTAATGAGGTTTAACAAGGCCAAGTAAAGGTGTTGCAAGGCAATCCCAGATACGAGTGCATACTGAGAGCAGCCCTGCAGAGAAAGATTTGGGGATTCTGATGGATGAAAAGTTGGACATGAGCCAGCAGTGTGCTTTTGCAGACCAGAAAGCCAACAATATTCTAGGCTGCATCACAGAGGGGTGGCCAGCAGGAAGAGGGAGGTGATTGTCCTCCTCTACTCTGGTCTTTTGAGCCCTCATCTGGAATACTGTGTCCAACCTGGGGCCCCCAGTACAGGGAAGAAGTAGAACTGTTGCAGTGGGTCCAGAGGAGGGCCACAAAGACCATCAAAGGGCTGGAGCACTGCTCTTGTGAAGAAAAGTTTAGAGAGTTGGGCTTGTTTAGCTTGGAGAAGAGAAGGCTCCACGAAGACCTCATCATGGCCTTCTAGAACTTGAAAAGAGCTTACAAACAGGAAGAGGACAAACTGATCATATGATCTGATAGCCATAAGACAAGTAGAAATGTCTTTAAACTAAAAGAAGATAGATTTAGGTTAGATGTTAGGGAGAAACTTTTTGCTCAGAGAATGATGAGGCACTGGAACAGGCCGCTCAGAGAGGCTGTAGATGCCCCATCTCTGGAGACATTCAAGGCAAGGTTGAATGGGATCCTGGGCAGCCTGATCTAGTGGTAGGCAACCCCGCCCAAGACAAGAAGTTTGGAACTAGATGATCTTTAATGTCCTCTCCAACCTAAGTCATTCTATGATTCTGCGTTTTAGTTAGAGGGAAGGGTGGAGTAGGTAAGAAATGGGGTGAAGAAGAGGCTGAGTGAGAGGCACAGAAAAAAATGAGCCTGCCAGTGGTTAATTGAGCATACAGATTCCTAATGTGTCAGGCACTACCCTCTTAGATGAAGGATGACACTTTTTAGGACACATCCTCCTTTGTTACCATTTTAAAACTAATGAAGCCTGCAATTCGTAAGCCTGATGCTGGGCACTTATCAGCTGTCAGGGTGATCTCTACAGTGGAAGACTATAACTTTGTATGTACAGGTTTAAAATATATTCCTCTGGGGGGAAATATCACAGGACTGTGGTGTAGAATGTTGTTTACAACTTGATAACATTTTCTAGAGGGGAAAAATAACTTGCAGATGGAAGATCATATTACAGCTAATTTTTATAATCAGATAAATATAATCAAAGTTTGCCAAAACATTTCTGTGCGTTTTATTTTTCCTTTTTTTTTTTTTTTTTCCTTCTTTAAGTGAACTGGGCCTGTTTACTTTTATAGTCTCTAAACAGCAAGGCACCATTATACAAAAGTTTTTTGTCGTTTTTTTTATGCCTTGCCTTCAGGTCACTTGTTAATGAGCTAAGCAGTGGAAGAAGATGGAAATGATTACAATAGGATATGGGTAGAGAGATTTTCTTCATGTTTCCATAGATTTATGCAAGCAGGCATGTGAAAGAAGTGATGCTTATCAGCAGCCCATGCAGATACTTTTCTTGGAGATTGACAAGAGCACCTTATCCCCATTTGGATAGAATTTAGGTGCCAGGACCCACCTCAGCCTCAGCTTGTGTAGCCTCCGACCTCCCTCACCTCTGCAGTGCTTCCTTTATGAGTGTTCCTAGCCAGATGTTTGAGCCATCAAAACTTTATGAGCACAAACCCCTTTTACCACTTCACAGTTTCTTCCAGCCTAAAAGCAAAGAGGGGAGAAGTGCAGGGAAAAGAAGCTAAAAGGTGTTAAAGATGAAAACAAGACATAGGAGTTGCCTTCTTTCCAGATTAGTAACTTCACATGTCTATGGCTTTGGTTGTTCCTTGTCTGTGTTTATTTAATGAGTATGCTTAGATGAAAATACATCGAACAATTTCCTCTCAGTACATTCGTTGTCTTTTCCCCACTGTACATATTTGTTTCTTATTCTGCTATATGAGCATTTAGATTTATTTTTCTTTTTGTAATCTTTTCTGTTTCTTGCTATTTGGGACAATTTTAATCCAATAATTTTTGGTGGATTAAAACTGCAAAAGATCACTGGCTTTGGTTTTGAAGGGCTTATTTGTAGTAGCAGAGAATGTTACCTATGTTCATTGACAATGGGTTACTTAAATTACATGAGGCCTGTGCCCAGCAAAGTGACCTTGTTAACTTTATGGGAACTACAATCCAGTTTCCACCTGCATCCCAGGGAAACAACCCTCACTTATGAGGAAGTCAATTTTCAAGTAGTCCTCCAGGAGAAAAGTTAACTCAGTCACCGATCCCTGGTTTTAAGGGCTACACTTTTCCAATCAGAGAACACACACGGAACAGCAAAACATGTAAAAACTGGAACATTGCCGAGGCATGCTATAACAATCCTTTGATTCAAAGAGCTAATTTTAGAACCTTTGAAATCAATTCTTATCACTAGCAGGTAAAGTCGAAAACAGAAGACCCATGAATCTGGGTGAGGTCAGACTCCTTTAAGGTTCAGGTTGATTGGTTTGCAATAAAATGACTGAGATCTGCTAGTTTTTAATGAGCTTTTCTCTCAAGAGGTGAACTTGTATTTTCACTGGGGGTGCTTTTTGAGAGTGTTCTTTGTGTGTCTTTCTCAAATATTCCCACCAGACCTTGCTGTTTTCCACACTAAAAATCATCAGGTGAGTTAGTTATTGTTATACAAAGAGGTACAATTCATCGTATCAGATGTTATCTCTACTGAGAGAAGGGCAACACCCCTTGGATGATGCTCATTTTCTGTTCAATTGACTTCACTTGCAGATGATGCAGCCATAATAAATAATTCTAGCAGAAGAATCTACCCTGTACTTGTGGAAAGGGGTTGTGGTTCATAGGCCAATTTCTTTTGAGTAGAAGGTGAATAGTAAATACTGTGAAGATTTATTTTGCCATAGGAATAGTAGACTCCTAGATGAAACAGAAAACAAATTCACCTTTACCGTGAACAAGATGGATCTCATAGAAGTGCTGTTTCAAGAACCTGATGCTAGTTGTGCAGGTTTTATTCAGCTTTTGTTATAGATTTGATTCATTTTCTGTTACTGTTCCTTTTTAAATCTGAGGATGTGTAAATGTTGCATGTTCAAATGTTTTTTTATGTTCTGTTACATCAAGAAGAAATAGAGTCAATTTTTCTGTTTTCTTATGACACCACCATGATACATATAGCTGTCTTAGCAGCATTCAAAGTTTCATTGGCAAATTTAGTTGCCTTACCTTGCAGATTGTTTTATGGTGTTTCTCTGAGGATCAGTTTTAAATCTGAAGTTGATTTTATGCATAGCAAATACATATCTGCTAGAAGGTTGCCAAGAAAAAGATGAAAAAGTGTTCAGCACAAATAACATTGATTTTTAAAATGTAAGCATCTCATTATTGCAGTGGTCATCAAACTCTAAGCTGAAACTTGGAAGATACTAAAGAAAATCAAACACTATAATTTCAGTAAATGGCTTAAAAACTATTAAGTTCATGTCGAAATAGTATTTTTAACATCGTCAGTCATCTGGATTAAGTTAACTTGTATTTGGATGTTATATAAATGTTTGCAGTATTTCAGCTTGTACATGCTTACTCCATAGATGGTTGGCACTAGATATTTGTTTTCTTCCTTTTTTTTTTTTCCTTGAAAAATCACCCTCTTTCTTCCCCTACCTACTAAACACTTAAAAAAAAAAAAGGGAGGGGAGGAAGGGAATAGCAATTCTCCAGACACACATATGGCTTTTTTTTTTTTTTTTTTTTTTTCCCCAAAAAATGTTAAGCATGAGACTGGCAGAACCTAAGAAATTCAGAGTTAAGACTAAAACTCTGTCCTTAACTCACCCCGCTGTGCTAAGGCATTATAGCACATATGGTATGAACCCCCCACTGCTCAGAGGCCCCCTGATTAAGTGCTGCAATACTGTACCTAGACACAATGTGGTGGCTTAAGGAGAGAATTTCAGCTTTAACTCTAAATGTCCTGGTTCATGTGAGACTGTTAATGTTATTAGAACGTAAAGTGGGTGGTTTAATACCTTATATATGGTGCTTAAAGTCAGCAGCAGCTGCTAGGGACTGGAATCCTGCACTGATTTTTGCTGGGAGAGGGCAGATCAGTAGTTTTACTTGCAGTAAAAACAGAGCACAATTTAAAATAAAGTTTTATTCACTATGAATGAGCTAAAGGAAAGTTGTGCAATCAGCAAAACAGTAACAAACTTGAGAGTGTAAAGTTGGATCTTTAGACAATCTTAGCAGACCCTAACAGGGCATTTTTTTCTATATCAAATGAAGATTGAGCTCGTTCTTAATCTTGGCATGTTTCATCTCTTTTAAGGCTGTTTGTCTGGTAATGTCTTACAAGATATTCCTAGTATTTGGCAAAATGCTGTGGTCCTAGCCTCAGGGATTTTACGGACTCTACTTCTGAATTCAACAGCAGTTTGGACAAATAAATAGGTTACACAAGTCTAAAGCAAAGCCATAAGGATTTAGCCACTAAGATTTTGGTAACACAGTTTTTAAGTCTGAAATGTATATAGGTACAAGACCTTACCCTATTTAACAAGACAATTAATTTTACTGACTGTTAATAGAGGAAGATGCTAGTTGGTGCTAGATTATTACTGACTAAATTTTACTAACTGAACATTTGTAAGTAGAATTGGAACAGTTTTCAATAGTAAAAAAGCAAACATCAGAGCCTCCTCCCTACTTGCTAAATAAAAAAGTTCAAATGTGATTTCCAACTTATTGATCAGTAATGATTCCTGAGAAGTATTAGGCTGTCAGAAATGTACGACATAAAAGAGCATTTTTGACACTCCATAAGGCATGCTAATGTATGTATAATCTGTACCCAGGCAGCACAGATAAATTGTTTGCTAGAACTCTTTTCTTTCTTAGTTCAGATATATACCTTCTTCCTTCTTCTTCTGGTTTTGTAGAGTACAGAGGAGAAAGGCACCCTGGTAGCAAATTGTTGCTTTGGCTTTAGCCATCAGCTGAGGATTTCAAAATGTGGTAAACATGTCCTGCAGCCCTTGCATAGATTTAAATTGGTACCTGTGTGTGAATATGTGATTATATTTTTCCTTTATGTCAGCTCCACTGAGATGCTCAAGAGTACTTCATTCACATAGAACCCATGTGTTGATATCTTCTCATTTGCTGGCTGGGGTCATTTAGGGATAAGTCCGTGTTACATGGATGTTCTTCAAACATACACCCTCAAAAGAGCCCTTGACCCTCTGTCACCTTGACACATCCCTTCCCACATCTAAGTGGTGCACACATTTTCCTGTTGAGGCTTTTGGCAAACCCTGAAGTCCTTGCAGGAGTTATGCATTCTCACTTTTAAAAGATTCTGCACTCATTTTGTTGGAAAAATTTTGAGGAGCCTAGGAAACTGAGAAGACAAAAAATATATATATTTATTCTTATTGAAAAGATGTTTAAATGAATATATCTAATAAAACTGAGATTTTTGAGTCGCAGAAGCATGCTATAGCATTATCATGTGCACTGAGAATGGCTGGAGACTGCAAACAAGACAAGATTGGTTGAGTTTCACAGATTACACTTAAAGATGCAAAATGGAAATATTGAAGTAACACACAAACCTGGAGGAAAACATTTGTTCTGGGGAATTATGACAGGTCTTAAAGAGGAAAAAGTTAAAGCAGGGAGGAGGCTGCGGGGCAGAGAAGGTCTGAGTTGTACCTGTGGGGTTTTAGTAGGTTTCTGGTTCACCAATTTACTCCTCTATGTCTGGATCCTTCACACTGGGGTAAACTTGATGTTACGAAGATAAATGGAAATGAAGAGCTGTGTAATTATTAGTTTTGTTGCGAGCAGATCAATCATCTACGATGAACTGCTCACAAAGGTCACGTATGACCTTTCGGCTGGAATTTAACTGGCACTGAGGCTGTGATTTGCTCGCAGCAGCAGTCCCCCGCTGGCTGCATTATAACAGGCTTGGCAGTGCTAAAAGGCGGGCCTGCATTCCTTGTCATTGGGACTCTTATAATTATGACAAATGACTAAATGTGTTATTTTCAGCAAAGCAACTGCAGTCAAAAGGGGTACTTAGGGTTTGTAAGAGGTGATGGCTGGCGTGGCTTTGAAGGCTTTTCCTTTTCTTGACTTAACGCTGACTGAATCATACATGGCCACCCCACTGGTAGCTGAGCAGCGTGTGAAACCCATTTCACACGTCTGTGTTGCCTTACAGCTGCGATGCTCTCTTTTCTTCCTCAACAAAACCAGAGCCGGTGGCTGCTGCCTCTTCAAAACAGGCACATGGTTTGGTGGGGGAAACTTTTCTGGCATTGTTTTAATCAGGATGAATAGGAAATCCCAATCCCAAACACGGGTGTATTTTACTGGTATCTGGGAGGTGAAGAGAAGAAGGAACAAAGCCCAGTAGCAAGTGTAGTTTAAAAAGCTTTTTTTGAGCAAACTTCTCTGTCCATAAAGGCAGTAGACGTAGAAGTAAAGCACACAAGGAAAAACATACATGTTTCTGGAAAGACATTTGAAAAATGAAAATTGAAAAACAAAACAAACAACAAAATAAATCAGCAGCCAAGCTTTTAGTGCCTGATTGCTATACATCATCCAAAATTTCCCCTTGTGTCAATGAAAATCTCAAGATTAAAACTTCAGAAGAATACCTTAAAAATTGGTAGGTCAAGGATTTGAAACTGAATGAAACAAACATAACTAGACTACATTAATGTGTGAGCTAGTTGTATAAGGTGGAGTAAGGACTTTAAATGAATGGCATGTAACACAAAAAATAAGGACTAAATCACAACTTGGTGCTTCCCCTGCCTTAAATTGACACAGCAGTATTGTTATTGATATAGAATCATAGAATCACCAATGCTGGAAAAGACCTTCAAGATTAACCAGTCCAACTGTCTACTATTTCTCCACTAAAGTATGTCCCTCAGTACAACATCTAAACACTTATTGAACACCTCCAGAGACAGTGACTCAGCCACCCCCCTGTGGAGACCATTTCTGTGCCTGACCACTCTCTCAGAGATAAAATTTTTCCAAATATCCAACCTGAAACCTTCCTTAGCACAATTTGAGGCCATTCTTTCTAGTCCTATGGTTAATTATGTAGGAAAAAAGGCTGACACCACCTCACTACAACCTCCTTTCAAGTAGTTGTAGAGAGCTGTAATATCTCCCCCTTCTCTTCTCCAGAATGAACAATATCAGTTCCCTCTGCTTCTTCTAATACGACGTGTGCTCCTGATCCATCACCAGCTTCATTGCCCTTCTCTGAACTTGCTCCAGGGACTCAATGACTTTCTTGTATTGAGGAGCCTGAAACTGAACTCAGTACTTGAGGTGTGGCTTTACCTCTACTGAGTATAAAGATGATCACCTCCCCGCTCCTGCTGGCGGACCTATTTCTTTTACAAATCAGGATGTCATTGGCCTTCTTGTCTACCTAGGCACACTGCTGGATCACGTTTAGCCAAGCATTAACCAATACCCCAGGGCCTCTTCTTCCACAACGTCATCCAGCCACTCTGCCCCAAGCCTGTATTCTTGCCTCGGGTTGTTGTGGTCAAAGTGCAGGATCCAGCACTTGATCTTATTGAACTTCTTCCCACTGGCCTCAGTCCAGTGATCCCGCCCATCCAGATCCCTCTGTAGGGTCTTCCTACTCTCAGGCAGATCAATGCTTCCTCCCGACTTGGTGTCATTTGCAAAACTTCTGAGGGTGCTCTCAATCCCCTCGTCCAGGTCATTAATAAAGACATTAAATAGGATGGACTCCCATGCCAATCCCTGGGGAACACTACTGGTGACTAATTGCCATCTGGATTTAATTCTATTCACCACCACTCTCTGGGCTCAGCTCTCCAGCTGGTTCTTTACTCTGCAAAGAGTGTACTTGTCCAAGCCATGAGCTGACAAGTTTTCCAGGAGAATACAGTGGGAGACAGTGTCAAAGGCTTTGCTGAAGTCAAGATAGACTATGTCAGTAGCCTTTCCCTCTTCCACCACGCAAGTCACTCGATCATAGAAAGAGATGAGGTTGGTTAAGCAAGACATGCTTTTCATGAACCCATGCTGGCTGGGCCTGATCTCCTAGTCCTGCACATGCCATGTGATCTCACTCAAGATGATCTATATTTACAGATATGGATCATGTTTCATTACCTTAGCTAAAATGATATGTATACAGATAAGACCTAGAATTATGCTGTTTTGCAGAGTCTGTAGTTAAAGAGCTGGATCTTTCTTTAAATAGCAGGAAAACTACTATAGAGAACTATTGTATTTCGTCTATTCATAAGTCATATCAGACAAAAGAAGTACCATGAGGAAATCTTACTGCAATTCACTTTATTATCACAGAAGGTTTCATAATTATAATTGCATGACTTGGACAAGGGTGCCGCGGGTAATATTCAGCTTTCAGCATAGTGATGAAAACTCTGGGAAAATATCAGCGTGTTGGACAGTCCCTGTTTCCTGAAAGATTTGCCCAAGCAGTAGAGTCCAAGTAATCTACGGATGTGTCGTGTAGCATGGCTAATGTCCAGCAAGGCAGTCCAGTTCCTGAACTTAATCTACTACTTGGCTTATTTTTCTTTGGACATCTCTTTAAGGAATTGTCCTGGCTCACCTAAAGTAAGACACCTGGGAAACTGGCAGGCTCTGCATCTTGCACAGCAGTAGCACAGGTACAACTTCTCATTTTTCTTTGCAGATGTTGGATTCCTAATTCTCTAGTCAGCTAGAAGCAGAAAAGTTACTGAGGATCCTCAAATAGAAGTGACAAGAAAAGAGGGATATTTACCCTTCTTCCTACCCCCTGCCTTTACCTCCTCTCCGTTTGATTATGTGCACATTTGCAAAGCTGGGCCCCTGGGTTGTGAGCCTGGTTTACAAACAGCTTGACAGTGACACAAATTTCATATGCCTGCCACCTCATTCTGTGCCTATAAGGTCACCTGTTACATCTAGCTGTAGTGACAGAATATTTTTTCTGTAGCATATTTCACTCATGAAGCATCATTTGGTAATGGATTCAGACTGGCTCAGTAAGGTCTTAGTCATCCTATTTCACAAGGTAAAATATCTCCTAGTCAAAAAATTGTAATTTCTGCTGGTTGGTACTAGATTTTAGTTAACTTCAGTGGAAACACAGGCGTAGGATAATATTCTTTATTACTAAACTCAGTGTGCAGTGAACACTTCAGGTTGCTGCATGTTTTTGTTTTTGTTTTTGTTTTCATAAGTTTTAGCAGAGAATGAGAGCTTAAATACATTTGCAGTGGGGAAAATGTTAATAACCTGCTCTCTTCACATCTTTCATACTTTTTCTACTCTACATTTTCATTAATCCTATTAAACTGTATGGCCTACAGAAATCACTCTTAAAAACTTACTTCAGCATTTTTATTATCATAGTTCTATTATTAATGTTAGATCTCATCGTCCTTGCACTCAAATTTTAACCAACATATTTCTTCTAAGCAACACAAATACTCCAATAAAGCACAAGTACTAATTTTTTATTTCATAAACAGTATAAAAGATATCAAGTAGCTTCTTGATATTTTACATGTCTATAATAGTTATAAGCTACAATTTTGGGAATCTAAGGTTTTCCTACTTGCTTCTCTCTCAAAACTTTTCAAAAAGTCAACAAACAAAACCTAACAACAGAAACAAATAACTCAAATAATGACAAGAAAGTTTTAATTTCATGTCAAAAGTGGTTTGTGGGAACTGTACATGAACCAACTAAACAACCATAATATTAAGCTTGCAAAGCCAGTAGGGTTCTATGTCTGCCCTTTGGGAATGAGCCCTAGACTACCTCCATTCTCAAGCCAAATTTGAGAGACTTTTGAGTCAGTACTAGCTAACCTGCACTGAAATCTTTCCATCGTCTGTGTTAAGAATTGAATTAATATGCATAATTAACACCCAATATCTGGAATCTTTTTACTACGGTTTAAAATCTTATTAAGATGTGATCTGTGCATTTCAAGGCCTTTAGGCAGTCCCATCCAACCTGGCCTTGAGCATCTCCAGTGATGGGGCATCCATAGCTTCCCTGAGCAACCTGCTCCAGTAACTCACCCACCACCTTTTGCACAGAGTTCTCTCCTAATCTCAACCCACTCTCTTTTAGTCCTATCACTATCAGAGCATGTAGTTGGTATCCATCTTGTCTATTAGCTCCCTTTAAGCACTGAATACTCAAAAACCCTCCAAAATAAAAACAAAAACATGAAAGTCATCCATAATATACTAACTTAATTTCAGAAGGAGATTGAATTCTGAAGTTTTACGTAGCTTCCATATTTGAGTCTTTCCATTATTTCTATGCTTTACTTTTTCCCAGACTGTATTTTTCAGGTATGCTTCCATTGTCTGCTTTTAGCATTAGAAACAAAGTATCCACCATATTTTCATTTCTATATTGCAAGAGTTCAAACCTTTTTTGCATTCTACTCTTAAATGTAATGAGGAAAGAATGAAAGGTACTTTAAAGTAGGCTTTTAACCTCCAGAAAGTCCTGGAAATATGATGCTCTCTGCTTGTTCCAAAGTCTCATCCTTGATTTCAGCATGCTTGCAGTAAATAGGAAGCCTATTAGGTAAATGACATATAGTAGTAGGTAAATGACATATGATAGTTTTTGAGGGTTTTTTTCTTTTGCTGGAGTTTACAGCTGTAGCAAACAGTTTGATGCAGCTCTAATTTCTAATTATGACATACTGGGAGTGGAGGAGGTTGTCAGTTTTGCTTGTTCCTTGGTGAGAGACAGAATGATTTCAGACTTTGTGCTGCCAACCAATTCACCCTATTCTATTGCAAAGCTAAGAACAATCATTTCATATTACTTGATAAACAGATGTGATCAACATTTCCAAATTACTGCAAGCTTAATCACCAAAATTATCAGACAATAGCCCAAGCAAATATTATCCCAATTCATGGAATGTAGAGATCAACGTTTTTATTTTTATTTTGGAGGGAGAACTCAATGAGCTTTATTGTAATCCGTTTCTGTGATGGGCAAGTTCTTCAGCATAGATGTGTCTTTTTCTGTCTTCAGCTTCTACCAATTTAGTTATTATAAAGACAAGACTGGGCTGGGGGAAGGAGCATGTGGCATGCCTTAAATGAAAACCAAAATTGCTGAAGTGTTTCCAAGGCACTTCGTAACTGAGAAGAAGAAATCCTAATGTTAGAACAGGAATGCTGAAGAAAGAACAGAGTTTTGTTTGCTAATGCAAACAGATTTGGGGATAAACTATTAGAACTAATGAGTGTACTTAATTCCGTTCAAAACATGGAGGGTTAAAGGCTGAAATGTTATAAAGGGGACTCTTGAAGTGGACCAGCTGCCCAGGCCTTTTAAGTAGTCTGTACTAGCATCTTCCCCATTTGTCCTGCTGATTATTGCTTGATTGATGAGCTGGTGTGTGCAAACTGACCACCTGAAAGTTCTGCAGGCTTTAAGAGCTTGGTCAGTGTGTGTTTGACCCTTAAAGGCCATGGATCAAATATCAGGGTTATATGCATTTCAATAACTTTTTTTTTGATACTTGAAGGGGAAAAAAATTATTCACACTAGGGGGAACGAAGGAGATTAAATATTTATGCTTGAGAGCATCTCTGAAAGGATCTCAAATGACTGCTGTCACCAGCCTCCTGGTCAACTTTTCTTAGCTTGAGCCCCTTCGTCTTTTCATCTCAGAAGGGTAAAATATATATTATTGTGAAGAAGAATAGCAGAAAAGCTTTTGTAGCAGCCTGTGAAGGGATTTTCAGCAAGTGGCCCCTTCTGAGGGAGGAATGGTGGTTTCCTGAGAAATGGGTATTCCACACTGTAATCTGACACAACAGGACTCCAAGGTGGCCAATAATTACTGAGAACAGAGTAAAAGTTTCAGTTTTTGAAACTTCACACATAACAAATTAAATAATAGAAGTCTACTGGTTCCACATTGCCTTGAGTTAAAAACAAGAGTAGAAACTGGGAAATTTTAAAGCATTTATTAACTCTTTCCCCCCACCCCCCGAAAAAAATCTGTTCTTTTTCTACCGATTGTGTGATATGGAAATCATTCAGAAGGAAAATAAAGAAGGTAACGTAGGAAAACACCATTCTTTGTGGTGTGGATGATATCTCATCTGCAAATTTCATATAATCTGAACTTTCTGAATGATTTTGTACATAAATATATTTACCATACAAACATGTATTTAAAAAAATCCTTAAATTTACACACATTTATTTTTCAAAGTTTAATATATAAAGACAATGTCTTAGATCCCAGTGAGTGAAAACATATGTTTATACAAAAGTTCATTTCAGTAGCAGCATACATATCCTTCTAATTTTGCATAGGCTTTTCTTCTGAGTTCTCATCTCAGAAGAATAAAGCAGATTGTTACATAAAACATGTAATCTACACTTTCATATGCAATTTAATATAGTGCATGTAAATGAAAAAGTTTAGTCTATAGACGTTGTGTGTATGTAGATGTTTAACCCAGACATGTACACAGTATTGAATGAGATAATTAGTACAAATGCTGCATGTGCAACTCCCCTCTAGCCCTTTATGCCCCTCTCTTATCCCACAAACAAACAAACAAATATGCTATTCAAGACAGAATAAGGACAGGAATCCTGTATAACAATCTCATTTCAGAGAGAAAGCTAATATCATTGGAACTGTTACTTGTGGAAATAAAGGAATGAAAGTAATGGCGTAGTTGAATTTCATCCCTATTTGACTTGAGCACTGTATATCCCTGTACTGCGTGTGCCATCCGGCTATGAAGGGTGATCCATCCATATTCAGTGTTTTGCAGAAGTTGTTACTGTGCTAGCAATTAACCTGATACTAATTTAGGGAACTACTAGCAATTTGAGTTGATGGAAGACTCAAAGGCTCACTTGCATCACTGGGATTATGGTTATTTTATTAGTCGAACACCTTTGTTGTTTAAAATCTCTATGGAATAGTCTGAATTTGTTTTCCAGACCTTAATTCATTTTTATGACTCTTTTCTGAACCATTTCAAATTGATCAGACTGCTTTTGAAGTAGATTTAGCAGAATATTCTGGTAATGGCCTGACTGAACATAGGTAATGTCACTTTCCTCCTTGTGCTTAAAGCCTGTCTTTCTCCACCTCTCCTTTCCTTTGTGTTTTACTTTCAGGATTTTCATTTGTTGACCAAGCCACATATCTGAACTGGAAATATCTCCATTATGGCCAACTGTTTCCTAGTAGGCTCTACAGATCTTTTACATTACTTTGGTTTTTCTTCTTTCATTATTTTGTTTCTTCTTCCAGGTTTATTTAAAAATATATATATAAATAAATAAAAATAAAAATAAAAATAAAAATAAAAATAAAAGTAGTTTTGGCTTTAGAGAGAAGCTGAATAAGATGATACTCACTGATCATAGTGAGTACTGTTGAGTAACAACAAGAAGAGAACTTTGAAAGGTGCCCACAGATTGAGAAGGAGTAGAAGCAGGAGCAGGATCAAGGCTTGGTATGTTTGTAGATTACTTTATTTTCAAAGAGGTTTATTCAGTGTTGCATATACATTGCAGAAAGCAACATATACAAACAGAAAGTGGATTGCCAGAATTTGCAGATATATGTGTCCCTACGTAAGGGTCTTAGAAATCTTATTTTGTTCAGCCAATTCAGGACAGCAACTTTGATTTTCCCTTAATATTCTCAGTAAGATGTGTTACAACTAAAAGAAACTGTTGATCAAATTTTTTAAGGTAGTAATATTGTCTTCTGTTTTGTGGTGGAGAAATTCTCTTTGAAAAGAATGAATGATTTTTTGTTTTTTTGTTTGTTTGTTTGTTTGTTTGTTTTGACTGTGATGGATTGTTTTTATTATCACATTGTCCTAGTTTTGTCTGGGATAGAATTAATTTTCTTCCTAGTAGCTAGCATGCTGCTGTGCTTTAATTTAATATGAAAATAATGTTGATAGCATAAGAATGTTTAAAGTGTTGTTGAGCAGTTCTTACTCTAACTGAAGGACTTTGGCTTCTTGTGCTATTCTGTCAATGAGGAGGCAAGAGTTATAAAAGAAGCTGTGAAGGAACAGAACAAAGACAACTGACCAAACACGCCAAGGGATATTCCATACTGTATGATGTCCTGCTCAGCCATAAAACTAGTTTTGTTGAGGAGCTGCTACTTTTGTGGACTGGTTGTGGACTGGTTGGACATCAGCAAGCAAGTGGTGAGCAATTGTGTTGTTTGCTTACTCTTTTTTGTTGTTGTTGTTTTGTTTGCTTGTTTGTTGGTTGTTTGTTTCGTTTTGTTTCGTCTTTTCTCTCTATTTAAACTGTCCTTAACATGAGTTCTTGCTTTTTTTTTTTTTCTCAGTTCTCTCTCCCACTCCCCTGAAACAGAGTAAGTAAGCACTTGTGGCATTTAGCTTCCTGCCCTGTTAAACCACAACAAGTACAGTGGCACATTTAAAAAGAAGCACATATTGCCACACTCTTAGGACTACCACATACACGCAAAAGGTGTAGGATACACATTAGTGGGATCCTCCTCTCTGTGTTCTTTTGTTCCTCCCAGAGCTCAGCAAGACTCAGAGATGTTTCCAAAATGAGTCTGCCTGGAAGTTCTGTATCTTATTAAACATTATAGTGTTGAATTATGCTGGAAAACAGCATACAGTTATTAGTTTAGATACCACTTAATGACAATTGCCTGGGCTCAAGCAACAACACCATTTCTTGTGGCATCACTTCGAGTACCTGTTATGCAAAAAATCCTTTCTTATCATTATTTCTGAGAACTTGCTACTATTTATCATTTGCTCGATCATTGCAGCTAAAGCTTGTTTGTCTTCTTTGTACAAACGTTTATTATATTATGTCTGGTGCACTGTGCAATGCAGTCTAAGATATCAGATCTATTTTGACTATAACCGTATTCTTTTTCTGGACTAATTTACCCATCTAAGTAGTTCTTTGCTCAGAGCTGGCAAAAGTGGCACAAGCATCCCTCTCCATCACTATATTACGTAATCTGAATTCATGTAAAGGAAGACTCTATTCTGTATGGCCATGTTCCAGTGGATGTGTTCCAAGTGTGAGGAAGTACTACTACTATATTTTTACTGTCTTATAGTATATTATGATGTTTAAATGACAGTTATCACATGTGATAAACTTTGTGAGAGAGCTGAACTACAACACATCAGAAACTAGCAACTGCTGTTCATGTACATCTTTTAAGCTGTCCAGTGCTTTTTATCTTAAGATAAAGAGTACCCTGAGGACTCAATCCAGAAAAGTGTTCATCTTATTCAAAAATTTTTTCTCAATGTTTCTGCTTAAATCTCATCATGGTTGAATGCTAGTTTACATGGCAAGTTGTATATGTGCTTATGTGCTTTGTATCCAAGCTTAAGTACTTGGAGGTGCTTGCTATACAGATGAGTATGGTACTCATGAGCTAGTAAAAGAATGCAAAGGCTTCATCTGTGTAGTTGTAACCAGCTACTAGATCCGCTTATGTGACTGTGTTGCAATGCTACTTCATCAAATGCCTGTGTAATGGCTTCACGTGGCAATGTTTTGGCAGTGGAGTAGCCACAAGAGGTGGACTCTGTGAGCAGTTGCCCCATGCCAGCTCAGAGCCAGCTCCAGCTGCTCCAAAAGGGACCCACAACTAGCCAGATTTGAGCCAAAAAATAAATAAAAGTAATTGGTGAACAATTGGATGACAAGTCAGGCTTAAAAACTCATAGTAAATGGGTTTACATCAGGCTAATGATTATTTGTTAGTGGATTTCTGTAGGGTTTCATTTTGGGGCCAGTAGTCTTTCTCTTTAGTATCTTCATAAGATACTGGGAGGTATATTAAATATGAGAGCATCCAAAGGAGAGCTATGAAGATGGTGAAGAGTCGAGAGGGAAAGACATGGGAGGAGCAGGTGAGGTCAGTTGGTTTATTCAACCCAGAGAACAAGAGACTGAAGGGAGGTTTCATGGCAGCTTTCATCTTTTTCGTGAGAGGAGTGAAGGGGCAGGTGCTGATGTCTTCTCTTTGGTGACATGGATAGGACTTGAGGGAACAGTATAGATTTTCAGAGGAGGATCTGAATGGGTTTTACAAAAATTCTGTACCAGAAGGTAATTGGACACTGGAACAGGCTCCCTGATGCTGTTGTCACAGCTCCAACAGTATCAGAGTTCCAGAAGAATTTGGACAATCTCAGATACAGAGTATGAATTTTGAGTGGTACTGCGTGGAGCGAGGAGTTGGACTCAATGATTTTTGTGGGCCCCTTCCAACTCAGGATATTCTCTGATTCTGTTGCTCTATGATTCAAGCTAGAGAAATTTGACGAAGCTGTTAAATTGATGTGAGTCAGAGCTTCTGCATTCCTGCAGGATTCTTTTGTGAACATGGGCTTTTAAACAGTTTACGATGTAATCACGGCAACAGTGAAAAATCTTCGGTTTAGAAACAAAACAAAAAGGAATAAAAATGCTAAATATTTGAGTAGAAAGTAAGCTTCCCCTATGTGCAAAGTAAATGATTTAGTGGTGTTCTCTTCACGTTAAATGAGGCAGGAGATCACAAACTAAAAAACACTTAAATATGATTTTAAAATTAATTATGCTTCACCCTTATAATAGTATTTAAATTGCATTTAAATTGGTTATGCATTCATTGGGTTTGTTACATAATAAGTGTATTTTTGTTCAGAATCTAAGTGGAACTTGGCTTGATTTGAGAGATACATACATTCAGAATAATCATTGAGTTCAACATGAAGCTCATAGAAGGAAATGACAGAACAGAATCAGGAGCATGTAGTATAAGAACTGTTATTAAAATAATGTTAATTCTGTTGTCGAGTATTCTTTTTCCTCCCATTTGCTATACTACATTACTACTGTGAACGCTTCCAAGGTAATCATATTCAGTATAAATTTTTCTAAAGCAAAATACTGCATTTCAGTCCATGATCAAATTCTAGACATTCAACTAGTTCATGGAAATCCACATTTATGAATTACTGCCAGCCATCTTCACAACAGCTTCTAGCCAAGAGGAAATACCAGTTTTCCATAAAACAGCTATTGTTTGCAGCTGCAATAGACATACCCCAGCTATTTGCATAGTTTTCCAGTAATAAGGGTAAAAGCCTTGAAGTGGAGGCAGGAATGCAGGTTATATCCACAGCCTAGATTTGGATGCGTGTGGAACTGAACCTAATCAGGGTTTGAGTTGACAAGGGACAAGGCAAAGCAATATCGCAGTGGCCTGTGCTCAGGTGCTGTCGTTACGAAGCTGGTCACCTAAATTTAAACAGCTGGGACTGTAAGATGCAGTAGGAACAGATTAATTGTCACTATGCATATGGCAGGCACCTATCACAGCAGCCCCTGGGCTTCCAGCTTTTCTAGCAATAGCAACATATTGTTTATCATATTTTTGGGCTTTAAGTGTATTAAAAAATAATAATAATAATAATAATTTCTTGTGTACAAGAAGGTTTAAATAATTGACTAACTGTAACCACAAATTTAAAAGTTTCTCTGTCGTATTGGCTGTATTGTACTTTTCTGTCAGATCTAAACTGTGTGGAAATTGTTGATTAATCTAACAGATCTAGCTTGTGTTTTTGGTCCTGTGATAAATCTTAATTGATGATCTACAGAGAAGGTGTGTTGTGTATTGAAACACGTGGATTTCATGAATCTGGGTTGCACCCTTCACATCGGTGAGTACTGAGTGTGTCACATTCATTCTTCCTGTCATGCTCAGTTAGACTGCCACACGACCTGAGGATGCTGGAAATACACTCTTTGTGAAGGTGAATCTGTTTCCAGGCATATTTACCTCTTGAATGCTGTAGGTATGTGCACATTTCTCTCGCACATAAGTCCCCCCAGAGGACTGCAGCCTTCACTAGAACCTAAACAGTACGGAGCTGAAGCCAAGTTTCTCAGTGGCAGAGTACTCTGTTTCCCATTTCTGTTCCTGTCTCTTAGAGCCTAAGCCTAAGGTTATCAGCACTATTACACATCATGGGGTTGTTCTAGCCTTTAGTATCCATGGTGTCTTGAAACAAAATGTCTGTGGCCTTGTAAAGGAACCTAGTTGTTGCACTATCTTCGAGATAGCTACATACAAATATTCAGATTTTTTTTGACATGACAGAAGTGTAAAGGTTTGCACAGTTCATAAATTGAGGATTTTTGCATCTACTCTGCCCCACTCCCTCCTCACAGCACCCCAAGCAGCTCCAGCATCAGATGGCATTGAAAGTGAGTGCAGAAACTGATCAATCCAAAGGGAGGCCTGGAGTGAGGAAACCTGTTTGCTCCCATATCTTCACGTTGTCCAGTGATCCCCTCCAGTGACCTTTCCCTCTGGGGGCTTTGCATGCAGGAAGTATCTCTGAATGTTAATTATGATTGATTTGCCAAGCTCTTAGATGACTGTTTATATCATCTCTTGCCCTCAATGACCTTTCTGAGACCACTCAACAGAGCACTTTAGTCTCCACATTTACATAGAAGAAGAAAAATTCTCATGATTGCTGCGTATTTGTCACATTTGCTATTATTTCTTGTAAAATTCAGTCTCTGTTAACTGGGAAGCATGTATCTCAATTAAACACATAGTAAGCTTGGGGAAATTTGTTTAAACATATGAATAATGCAAAATGTAGGTAATTTCCAATATACATATAAACAAAACAAAGCAAAAACAAACAAAAACTAAAAAAAAACAGTTATCCGACTTGTATAATCCTTACCTCCTTTCTTTTGAAAAACAAAGCATTAAAATCTGAAGTGATTAATTCATAGCAAGCATAAAATAAGCAGTATTTGAGGTGACCTGAAGGGAGGGGGCATTGTCTTCAGTATGACTACAAAGGAACAACCACTTACCTTCTGTTCCTGATTTTCAATAAATAGGTGATAATAACTTGCCTGTTCAGAAGATAAAATATAACCACCATGGAGCACAAGGTACCCATACCAAGTACAAAGCATTTTAGCATTTCATCATATCTCTAATATCTCTAGTACTGATTTCCAGTATTGATTCAGGAATCTGTTTCCCTGCTCTGTTTTCTTTTTAACTCTCCAGACAAAAAAAAAAAAAAAAAAAAAAAATTATTCTTCAGTAGAGGCTCTAAATACTGAATTTTATAATTTTACAATGCAGGCACCAAACATTTTTGTCTTGACTTTTTTCACAGTGATCTCTATAGGTCTAGCTTGATGGAGACTTAGATCTGTTCCTCTGTCTTTCAAACACAATGATTCTTTTACAAATGCATTTCTTACTATTAAAATAGTCAAAATAAATCTGTATCTCTAAGTTAATCTCCAGTAGGCTGCTGGTTTCCTTTTTCCATCAGCAATATGGTATATGTATTACTCTTAAGAACTTAATGATGCTATCTTATATATTTTTTCATCTCTTTTTCTCTCTCTTCCTGCCCCTCTCTCTCTCTTTTAAATTTATTTTCCAAGAAAATGAATTTATTGTAAGGGTATCATCTGCCTTCCAAAATCACCCACAGAAACTGCTGTCAAAAATTATTATTTAACAATAACAATGAGACTGACAGGAATTTTTTGGTGTCTTAATATAAGCAAGGATAAACAATTAGTGTTTTCCATACATACAAGTTGTCTGTCAAAATAATAAGTATGATAAGCATACTAATTACTGTTTTAGTTATATTTCAGTACTGCTACTGTTGATCTAGATTTTAGTATTGGAATTCATTCTATAGCAACTTTAATAAATTACATGCCTCACAGAAAGCTTTCAGATGTTCATTTCTTGCATTTTTCTGAAATTTTGCAGAAACTGACATGGTTTTATGGCTTCATTGTTTCGCATTCAAATATATATTAACTGGTGAAAAGTGAATTTGGGCACATTCCTTGAACATCCTTATGGCTACTAGAAAAAATGCTATCTTAATTCTTCTGGAACTAAGCAGAAAGAATTTGTGTTTGGACTCAATAAGTGACTTTCAGCTGCCATAGAGACATTATTGTTTCCATAACATCAGGATGTACATGGAGGAAAAAAAAAACAACATTAAAAGTGTGTATGTCCAAAGGGAAAAAAAAAAAAATTAGTATGATATTTACTGTCTTGAAAGGATTAAAGGATGATATGGTCCCAGGCCTGGCAGCAACAGCATACATGCCAAGAGTTTGGTTATTGTTACAGTTGGTGAAGTTTCTAAATCATGGGTGAATGAGATCTTGCATTCAGGGAGTCTGGTCTTATGCCCTGAGGAAAAGGCAATGCAGGCAATAGTCTACAAAACTTCAGAGTTGAGTACCTCTGAGATGCCAGAACTTTTTCTGTTTGATACCTCATAGCATCAGAGGAAAAGAACAGTGCTCATGGCAACCTTCTCTGTTTTAATCATTGTAAACAATGATCAGCCACTCCTCTAATCTGCTTCAGATGTAAGAATAAAAGTCAGGACCTTGCTAAAGCTAAAAGATTTGCTATTGCAATCTGTAGAATCTGAGCTTCACTGAAAATGCATGGGCTGTGAAGAATGGATGCAACGGAATGGTCTCAAGTACCCTACAGGAATTTCTGTTAGTTAAGAAATAAAAGAAAAAGAGAGAGAGAGAGAGAAAGAAAGAAAGAAAAACGTTTTCATGGAATACTTCAAGACTTACAAAAAAAAAAAAAAAAAAGAGAGAGAGAGAGAATTTATGAAGATATATACGGCTGTGGTCTTTGCCATCTCACAGTGAACCAAACCTAACAGTTTTTATTCAGGCAAAACTTCCATGTAAGTCGCTGGGAGCTTAGACTAAATAATCTCTAAATAAGGTCTGGAGAATTTGGCTGCAAGTTTATGTTTGTTTCTGGTTTCCAATGAATGGTTTTTGCTGAGATACATCACTTCAGTACCTAGCAATTTAATTCATTTACAGAAATGTGTAAATTCCACCAAATAAGCTGTATTCAGGCAGGTTATTTTTTTTCTATACCCTTTGTTTGGCTTTAATAGGCAAGCTATCTCTTGCATTGCTAAACAGATCAGACTCCAGGAGTATTCTCATGGGAGAGCAGAGTGTTGCAGCCTCTGATAGTGAAATTCCCAGCCTCTCTCTGCCCCTTCCTATTCTCCCCTAGGTTAAGCAGCTGTAAAAGAGCTTAAACCATTTCACTGAGGCAGACCTGCAGTAAGACCACACCATACCTGATAAATCTGTTGGTCGCCTTGCACAGCTGTTTCCAAAGGCTGTCATTACATTGTTAGGCCTTAAGTGCAGTCTCACTGGATTGCCTTTGCGCTCTTTCTCCCTTTAAAAAAGAAGTAAGGAGAAGAAAGGCCAGACCAAGGACATTTCTGCAGCTCTCTGCAGTCAAGGAAGTTACCTCACTACTTTTCACTTTTTACCTTGTCAATTTAAAGCAGAGTTTACTATATACCTTATCAGGGAAGGAAGGAAGGGAAGGGAAGGGAAGGGAAGGGAAGGGAAGGGAAGGGAAGGGAAGGGAAGGGAAGGGAAGGGAAGGGAAGGGAAGGGAAGGGAAGGGAAGGGAAGGGAAGGGAAGGGAAGGGAAGGGAAGGGAAGGGAAGGGAAGGGAAGGGAAGGGAAGGGAAGGGGCGAGCTGAGGTTGAATTAATTTGCATTAGATAACACTCAACCTGAGGAGGAAGTAAGCTTGTTTGAAAGAAGCACATAAATACTTTCATTTTTTTACAGGGAACTTACAGGTATGGACCCAAACCAATATCAACATCCTACAAGTCTGATACAAATTAGGAAATGAATGCTTATGAGAACAGTACAGAAAAGCTTCCACATGACTTCCTCCCACTAAACTGCTGATATAAGGCAGCTCTGCAGAGTACAATACTGAGAGCGGGGAAAGAGTCTTCCCTACCCTGCCCCCATTACCTCTGAATAAAGTTATTAAGGTAAATTGGACCAATTAATAGTAGCTTATCCCCATTGATTGAACCAATACCTGTTGTGGAGATGCCATAATAGACTCATAGAATTGTTTGAGTTGGAAGGGACCTTTAAAGGTCCCTGCAATGATCAGGGACATCCGCAGATAGATCAGGTTGCTCAGAGCCTGATTCAGCCTGACCTGAATGTCTCCAAGGATAGGGCATCTATCTCATCACTAGGAAACATTTTCCAGTGCTTTACCTCTCTTATTGTGAACACCTCTCTAAGGACTCCACATGTGTGCAGCGCACAGCAGAGGGCCAGGATCACCTCCCTTGAACTGCTGGTCATGCATCTTTTGATGCAGCCTGGTATGAGGCTGGCTTTCAGGGCTGCAGGGGCACATTGCTGGCTCATGTCCAGCTTGCCATCCATCAGTACTCCCAAGTCCTTTTCTGCCAGGGCTGCACTCTAGCCTTACATCTCCCTGCCTGTCTTGATAGTGAGGATTGCCTCAACCTACATGCAAGACCATGCACTTGAATTTGTTGAACCTCATGAGGTTCACCTGGATCCACTATTTGAGCCTGTCTAGGTCTCTCTAAATGGCATCCCATCCCTCAGGCATGTCAACTATCCCACATAGCTTGATGCCATCCACAGACTTGCTGAGTGTGCATTCAATCCCACTGTCGATGTCACTGATGTGACAGTCCAGACAGTGACAGTCCAATGCTGGACTCACTACAAATCCCTGAGAGACACCACTCATCACTGATCTCCATCCAGGCATTGAGCCACTGACCACTGTGATCATACTCTTTAAATATGATCTTGCAAACAGTTCCTCATCCATCAAACAGTCCACCCATCACCCAGTATCTTTACAATTTGGAGAGAATAATTTTATGGAGGACCATGTTAAAGGCCTTGCTAAAGTCCAAATAGATGACAACAGTAGCTCTTCTCTTTTCCTCTAAAGTAGTTACGCCATGATAGAATTCCTCGGGTTGTTCAGGTAAGACTAGGCCTTGGTGAAGCCATGATGGTTATCCCAAATCACTTCCCCCTCTTTCATGTGCTTTGGCATTGAGGATCTTCTCTATGGTCATTCCCAGCAAAGAGGTAAGACTGACAGGTCAGTAGTTCCCAGGATCATCCTTTCTACCCTTCTTAAAAATGGGTGTAACACTGCCTTTTTCCCAGTCACCAGGGCGTTCACCTGAACTGTCAAGACTTTTCAAATGTCATCTAGAGAGGCTTGGTGACTCCATTAGTCACTTCTCTCACATCTCTGGGATGCATCTCATCAGGACCCATAAACTTATGCATGTTCAGGTTCCTCAAGCGGTTGCAAACCTGATCTTCGCTTACAGAGGGAGAGACATTGCTCCCCTAGTCCTCACATTCCATCTTCTCACAGGCTGAGGGAAAGAAGTTGTTGAGTACCTCAGCCAATAGCAATGCCTTTACTACACTGTGAAAAACCTGGGTGAGGGAGAATTGAATAGGTGGTTGTTTACTGGTTGTTTGTAAGGATTTTATTCTTTATTCTTTATGTCTCACAGGCACATTGAAGTTACGTGTGAATGTGTGCGACCATGAACATAGAAGACCATGCTGAATCATTTTTAGGTAATGTCTGGGAGTAAAAAGGGGAAGCATAAAAGCAAACAACAGCACTTACAAAGGTTGCACATTTTACTTTATCAGCCTTCAATTTTTAAAATTAGTAGCATTGAAATTGCCTGATGATTTAGTCCAAACAATATTAGGAGAAAGCTCAGGAACAAAATGTTCTTGTCTTTTTTTATTCTTGTTGGTTTATGGATTTTTTTATTATTATTATTATTTTTTCCTGTTTTAACACTCTCTCCTCAACTCTATAAAATGTTTTTTTGTTTTTTTTGTTGTTGGTGGTTTTTTGGTTTTGATTTTGTTTTTTTTCCTAATATCTCTGTAATGACAATCTAATTGCTTTAGGTAACATAAGTTTCTACAGTCTTTTTCAGACCCTGTACTGGTTATAAAGTTGCACTATATTATCACTGCTTAAATTTCTGTCTGTAGAATGATACAAATGGCTGTATATTTTCCCAACTAACAGCAGCTTATTGTGGAACAAAAGAAGAAAACCAATCTGTTTAATGGCATACTAGGCTTTTTTTTTCTCTTCCAAACAGTATCACTAAACTACTTGGACACTGGAGTATTTCAGCAGTCGAGTAATGTAAAACCTCTTTTCTCATCTCATCTGAAAAGTGTAACCAAATAGATACCAAAAGGATTAAAAATAAATCCATTTGCAAGCTCATTGTTTGTTACAATTTGTCATTCAATTTACCCAGCAGAATCAAAACATGATTTTTCCATAATGCAGTGCATTTGTTTTTTCCTATATTTTCCTTAACTTTTAACACTTCCAAATTAAATTAATACTTTATTTCTCCTTACATAACACACTGATTTACTTCTAAATTTTTTATTCTTCATCCTCTCTCTCTCTCTCTTCTTCTTTTTTTTTTTTAAGAAAAATAAAACATTACTTTTAATTAAGACTTGTCAAATATTGTTGAGCTTTCAGAGGTGAACAACCTGGCTTGCAGGAATAGGGATTCAAATGCAGGAATAGGGATTCAAATTCCAGACAGCTCTCCCACCTCCAAGTATTTATTATTAATAAACACTGAAGTCAATGAGGTTAGGTGGCTGTTGGTGTTTTCTCAGTTCTTCATGTTTGTTGGCTGTGTTTCATGAGCAAAACACTCTTGGGATGGTGATGCAAAGCCACCTCTGCTCCTTAAAGGCTCAGTGTCCAGGCAAGTACTTGTGAGCCCCAGGAAATCCACGTGTCAGCCTTGTGAGTTGGAGATAACACCCAGGCTGCCTGAAAAATGTAAAAATGCAAACATACCATTAAGTAGTGCTCATGAGCCCTGAAATCCAACAAAACTGTTGGACACAAGTTCACATCCAAGCTCTGGGTCTGCATAGACCTGGTTTGGGAAAGGATTGCACCATCCTATCTACACCAGCTTAGGGATGACTGGAAGCTAGTAGGGCACGTTTTATTCACGGGAACCTCAAGTACACCTGCTTCAACCAGTTTATAATTTCACAGATTGAAAGGTCGTAGGCAAAAGCGAAAAGGAGAAGCATACCTGCATATCAAGGTAAATGTGAAAACAACAACTGTCAAACAGATTGTTTAGCCTTTTGCCTAATGTACTACGCAATGAGTTGTGAGTAATTGTAAGCTTGAATGCCGTCCATCTCAGTATTTACAGTAGATCAGACCTCTCTAAATATGTTTCTCACAGTCAGAAGAGTAGCAGAAGCTCAGTGAAGTCAAACACTAGTTGCTCATGGATAGATCCTATCCTGCTATCTATTCCAGACACTCCGAACGTAAGTGTATTTGCTGCTGTCTGCTTAAAAAACCTCAGTGCAGACTAAAAATTTGTGGATTTGCATTCGTTACAGCTTGCTGAGTCTGACCATGCTGCACTGCTCCACGCTTTTCATTCTCATTGCTGTTTCATTAAATTTTGTTGTATTTGTAGTGGAGCATTTAACAGTAGATAATGTTTGTGTTATACATGGAGCACAACATAGACTGTCACATGCTGATCTTTTCCCAGTATTACATTAAGCATCTAACTTCTTTCATTTGTAGCTCTTCCTTTCATCGTCACCTCAAGAGTAAAAGAGTCTGTGCAATCCTGTGTTTCACTTAGAAAATGTTCTACCTGTAGTAAACCAGAAGCTACCTTTAAACAATTAATCTATTTAACAGTTTTATTGGCTTGTCCAAGCAGGATCATCTTTTAAATATGTAGATTATCTTACTGCAGATGCAATATGAATTTAAACTACCATAAGCATTTTAAAATCTGTGCATCCCTGATACAATCTGTCCCTCTTCAGCCGAACCCAGGAATCTGTTTCAAAACCATCAAGGCTTTTGCCTAGAAGTAGGAGGGACCGTTCATCCTTTGGATTCATGATCACACTCTTTAAATAACAACAACAAAAATAATCCAAAGGAGGAAACTTAATAGGCCAGAAGGTCACTGTTGAGAAGAAAAACAGCAGCAGTCAGGCAAGTAATGTGTAGACCACACGGCCAGCAGAAGAGATACTGTTAAAAAAAAAAAAAAGAAAAGAAAAAGAAAAAAAAAGATTTAAAAAAAAAAAAAAAGACTTGCATTTGAGCCTTTACTGTGAAGAAACTTAGGTACCATGAATTTTGCACAAACTTATGCTTCCTGTTGAACATTTTAAATAGGTTGAAAGGCATAGCAGACACCTTTACTTGGATTCATAAATAGGCTTCCACCTCATATTAAAGGTCTGAGTTTAATTTGTTTAATATTCCCACCACTAATGATGTCTATTTAAGACATCCTTTTAAAAGTTTGTAACATTAATTTAATGGAAAAATGCCAGTGCCACTCTAAGAACTCTATTAGATTTTCTCCCTGTTAAATTAATGTTACTAACTTTTAATGGATGTTGTAATTAGATGTTATTATTAACAGGAATATTACCCAAATTAAAATCAGACCCTGAGAGAGAGAAAACTTATATTTACAAGTGCATTAAGCATTAGTATCTGGACATTATACATACTAACTGGTGGAGCCAGATGGCCTTTGCTTTGTTTTTCCCCTGTAACCTGCTACAGAACCAGGCACACATAGTTTTGTTAGCACATAATGTCTGCAAGAACAGCACAACTATTAATGCACCCACTTACAAAAGGAAGTGATGGTTTCTCCACCAGCTCTGCAGTAGGAAAGGGGAGCTCCATCTCCCAATTTCACACTCAATTTAAAGGGTCACTCTCAAACTGGCCTGATTGGGTTCGGCAGCTTGAAATTGATTGTTTTGGTTGTAAAGCTTGCCTGCCTTCCTAGCCAATTTAAAAAAAAAAAAAAAGAAAAAAGAAAAAAAAAAGGAAAAAAAAGGAGAAAAATAAAAGACTGCTAAGCTACTAGCTTATTATGAGCTGCAGAGCGGTGTGAGAAGGAATGTCATGAATTCAAAGCTACTGAATCTAGTCTATTTAGGGCACAGGCAAAATGACAAAAGTGCCATTGTCTGTGAAAGGTGAGGTAGGCAATCCTTCCTTTTTCTTCTCCGCATTTAACTTCCCTGCCTAATTCATAGGCAAAATTCCTGCCTTATGCTCTTATCATACATATATGAGTTATAATTTAGGACATAGCTGAGGGGAAATGGGATCACTTTTACCAAAAGATCATGGTTATCTCAGAAGCACCTTCCTACCTGTTCGGGAGTATTTTTGTTGTGTTTCTGTAACAGCAATTGGCCCTATATCAGCTGAAATATGTTTTTCTTTAAGAACAGAGTTCAAACTCTGTATTGGCTGTTTGAACAATCTGATGCAGAGAAAGAAAATGCAGGAGCAGAAACCAAAATTAGAATTATAGAAGGAAGTTCATAGTATGGACTTAAGGTGCTGAAATTTGACTGGTCCCGTCCTACAAATAAAACATCTTTCAAACGAGTGAAAAAAAAAGGTCAAGACACAGATCTTGGCCAATGCCTGTCAGTGCAGTTGTGCTTCTGCACCAGCAACTTTTTCCTGATGTCAAGCCTACAGCAGGATCCATTATCCTAACGTCAGCTCTGAGGGATATGTCCATGAGACAGAAGCCCTAACCCCCAGTGAACAAACAAAAGTTTTACTTTTCTGTTGTTTTATAGCACTCTGAGTGCTTGCTAGACTTACAAAGTAGCATCAAGTATTCTTCTAGAATGTATTGCAGCTGGCTCAGAGTTGAACCTACCAGAAGGATTAATTTCCTTATTTTCCTTCATAACTGTATATTCTTTCAAAAGTAAGAAGGTTTTATATTTTGATATGTATTCTCATACACATAAGGAAAAAAAAAATAAAAATCCAGGAATAAGCATTTAGTTTTTCTGGCTCCACAGCGTATGAACATCTCTCTCTTCCTGGTGAAATAGACTTTATATTTATTTAATTATTTTATACTATTATATTATATTTGAATTTCCTTTAAAAAGAACTGAAATTACTGCCAGGAAAAAAATCCCAGTTAAATCAAAGGAAAGGTTGATTTAAACAGCATGGCTCAAATAAAATAACCAATGGCAAGAGAGTGTAATTATATTGTGCACATCCTGTCAGAAAAAGAAATATATATATTACACACTAGAGTTCCTTAGTACTTGCCATTATAAGCCTGGCAGCCATTTTAGTGCTAAACCATGACCCTTAGCTCCTTCTTTCCCTCCACATCACCCCGACATCAAGAAAATGTTTCCCTTTTACAATAATCAGCATCTTCCTCTGGCAGACTTAAGAAGTATATACTGATACCATCCTACAGTAGCCTTGAAAACGTGACAAGGTTGAAACTTTTTAAGTGCCAAGAAATTCTGAAGGAAAAATTCAGACAGCAGCAGTTTCCACAGCTCCTTGACCACCAGTACTGACAAATACCATTGGACATAAATACCCTTTTTGCAAACAGGTCTGTGTTGCAGAAAAGGGGTTACACCTTCTGTCAAGTTCTAAAATCTAAATCAAAGCAATGAAGTTTAATAGTTGTATCCTAATCACTCTAATATTAATGGCACAGTAAATGGGGTGTTCTTGCTGTTTTCTACTGGTGTTATCTATGGATATGTACAAGACAAAAATTTACTTTAGATTTCTGTTGTAATAATATTCCGTATTATTTCAGTCTCCACTATTAAATAAAATACTAAGTAGATGTAAACTGAATAGAATGCAGAAACCAGCCTGGAACGTAAAACAAGGTCTTTTAATATATTTTTAAACTTTCATCTTTCAAGCATCTGTTGTGTCAAAGGATTCTTCAAATGCCAAATTATATATATGAAAAACGGTCACTAGCCAAAGTTCCTCTGCGCTGACATCAAAGCCTTTATCTTTACAGTTGCTCTGTTTCAGCTTTCCATCAGTGGAAGGATGGTTGAGGTGACATGAAAGCTGTCTTGAGGAAGGAAATAATTAGTTTGTCCCGTATAAACTCCGCACTAATAGAAAGGTGCACAAATAGAAAGGGAGTACAGAAGAAGTCATGGAAGCATCACTCTTTCCTATGACTTTTCTTTCTTGGAATATAAACTAGATTGTCCTATGCTGTGGTAGCAGACTAGAGTGCATAAATCCTTTGACAATATTTCATCCTCTCAGCTACAGCTGATTGAGCTACTCCAAGAGGGGCCACTCCCAATTCGTTGTCTGTGTGCAGACTGCTGTGGTCTGTGAACACAAGTGTCATGGGATCTTCCTAGCTTTTTCTGGAAACCCTACAGATTCCGAATAGCTAAGTTCTGGGTCAGACAGCATTTTTGGAAGTGAACTTCCTTTGGTGGCTTTTCTTTAAAGTTGCATGCTCTCCCTGTACCTTCACATGACCAAATGTGCAATCATCATGTAATTAAAAGGTAAGCTCCCTCATCATGATGCAGTTGCTTTTCTGTATGTGTGGTGGGAGTGGAAAGTAGATACACATTGGTTATACTCCAGTGGCAATGATGAGGATGTATCTTCCACAATAACCTTTCTGAAATGCAGATAAACTGCTGGGATATGCATCTGGCATATGAGTTTCAGTACCTGGTGTTTGGCCATATGATGAATGAACATGCTGTAACACAACAGAATGTGTTGTAGTGTACAGCCCAAGAAGGTTTTTGTAGGAATCTGTTGGGCACTTCTGATCTTTGCAAGTTTGCAATAATTGTAGTTTGAATACAGGCTGTTTTATTTCTTTCCCTTCTACATCTTACAGGGGAAATGAAAAACAAAAAGTGATAGAAATAGGCAAAAAAAAAATAAAATGAGAGGGGCTTCTATTCTTTTTACATTTGCTTCCAGATGAAAAACTGTCTGCAAATCTTTTGCCACCCTTTTACTTCCCTAGCTGTCTGTCCCCAGTGAAGAGAGAAAGATTTATGTGGTTTTTAAAGTGAACCTAGATAAATTTCTTTAAACTGGATGACCTTTGACCCTACCAACTCTTATTCCTCCCCTTTTCACTCAAAGCCCAATTCCTCTTGTCCTGAATGGGAGCAGGATCAACTTCTCAGTTAATTATGTCTGTTAATATTATGTGACATATTAGATTGGAAGTGAAATGCACAAAGATCAAAAAGGAGCTAGTCAGCATGTGTAAAGGAAAAGGCGTTGACGTGTAGAAATCAGTGTGACTGGAGCATCTCCTCATTTGTGCCCACGCTCAGAAAGTACGGGAGGAGGTGATTTCTCAGAAGTGATGCTATGCAGCCTCCTTTCCTCACATCCTTCATTCACACTGATTCAGTGAGAGGATGTGTACAGGGCTTCCGGGCTTCCTCTGGGGTTTCCAGGCAGTCTCTGCAAAGGGGCAACAGCTAGCAGCTACAGCTTTTGGAGCATGAGAAGATATGACCCAAGACACGATAGTATGAGCAAAGCTAATAATGTATCTGAAAAGCATGCTGTGTCACTGGTGCTCTGATTTGAATGCTAACTAGAAAAAGGAGAAAAAGAAATGGAGAAAGCTCCTCATTACATCAAAATTATCGTATTAAAACCATATTTGAAATAAAATTGTGCATACATGTAAAAATCTCTGAATTTCTTGAGCTCCCATACTTATTTTTTGTCTACATGGGATAGACCTTAATTTTTTTGCTCCCTTTTTTTTTCCTAAGTAAATGAAAGCAAAAGGTTAAGTTCTCTTGTTAAAACTTGTGTCTTCCCATTTTGTGTTCATTCATACATATACAAATCAGGAATTTTGTGAGGCAGACCAGGAGCCAGAAAAGTCAGCTTTGATCCATTTTTAAGCTCTTGTGCTTCTGTTAGAGCTGACATTTGTAATGCTTGAAAGGATTCAGATTTTTTGCTGCATAACTAATGAGTGAAATCACAAACCCTTCAGGACAGTGTATCAACAAATGTGGGTAGCTGGTGAAGAACTCACTGCTATTGTACTTTATTAACTTTTCTCCTCACTATAGATGACAACCATGGAGTCTGAGAATGCAAGAACATGTCTTCTACTGCCAAGGACCAGCTGACACCCACAGAGGCACAGAATGGGAAATGCTGTGTGCACCAAAAGGGAGGAAGTTTATAAAAAGATTTTTGTTTTCATTCATACTGTGACCCAAGTAACGTCCCAGTTTAAACATTAAACTCAAGACCATTAACTTGTCACAATGATTTCTGGCTTAAAACTTTACAGTAAAATAAGCAGGCATAAGAAGGCTTATTAATTGGTAAGATAAAGCTTGCTAAAATGTAATACTTTCCATATTTCATGAAGAGAATGATTTAAAGATATATTATTGAAACTACGTGAATTGTTTAAGCCAGTGATTAACTCACATGTCATGCCTTAAATGTAAAACTATGACAAAAATGCTTTTTTGGATTTCAAAAAATGTAAAATATCAGTTTTGTTCTCTCTTTTGTTAAAAAGAAAGATAATATCCATACTGAGGAAATGTAGAGAAACACAAGTAAATAAATATTGCTCATTGAGTTAAAGACTGATGTCAGTGGCAAATGATTTACACAAGAAAATTGACTGTCTCACACATAGCTGTTCACTTTTACACTGTAAAATAGGCAGAATTTGAAATGAAGTGACCATACTCTTTTCACATTTATGTTATGTTACTGCCAGCCTAGGGCTTCTAAAGGTAGTGAAATTATTTTATTACATTTTCATTTAAAATCTGAATGCATCATCATTCCAGAGCTAGAAAAATTAATTTTGTATTTTGATCAACAATAATTTGCTGTTTCTGTGGAGGCTGACCTCTTCTTCCGATTCTAGTATTTTTCTTCAGTATATAAAGTTTCAGCCAGCTTCATTTATTAATGATGCTGCTATATCACCCACATCATATATGAGCTATCTCATATGTAGAAGGATATGATTGACAGCAAAAAGTCAAAATTTAGCACAGCTTGTTTTCTTCACTTTTAACAATTCAGCTAATGGCTTTTGGTTTTGAAAACTGATCTTGTCAGCCACTATCACTGTTCTCATAATTATCCTTTATCTTTCAGAGTATTGAAAGTTTTGTTGAGAAATATCTGGATTTCAAATGAGTCAATCCCTTTTGCTTCAAACTGCCTGTAGGACAGCCATATCCCAGAGCACTGGGCAGTCTGTACCTTAGCTGCTTGAAAGGAACTAACAACTCTCAGCATGGCTTTGCATTGTGTAAAACAGGTCATTCTGCCAATAAAGGACAGAATTATGACATTTTTCTCAGCTGATCCATTCTCTTTTGTACTTGTCATTCAAAACTAGACATATATCTACAGTCTGGTCTCTAATTAGATTTTATTAAGTCGAAGTTTCTGTTATTCAGAAATTGCAATACTGCATTTATATATGAGGGATCAGGTCATGGAGGTTTTCCTCTCATTCTGATGAATGATTTGGACAGGTAAGAAAAACTGTAGTATTCATCAAATTGTTTGATTTTTTTTCTTTAACTTCAAGTTTATACTGAACAAATGCTTAAAAAAGCTTTAAAGTGCTTTTGGAAAATAAGGAAGCTTGTACATCAATAATACTTCATTGCTTCTCTTTGTATAAAGACTGCCAAATATTTATTTCTTGCCCTTCTTTACTCCTCAGTCTCAGTTCTTCAGCTACTGTGGCTGTGAACCCTGAATCCTGGTATATTCTGTTTATGTAAGGGGGAGATTCATTTTCCTATTTGCTCGGAAGTGAGAAGTCATCACTGTAAACAACTGGCTAAATGTCCATTAATAAAAATGTGCAGTCACTCACAGATTTGCATATACATTTCTTCTAATGTGTCCATAGCTTAAAAAACAAAACAAAACAAAAAAACCCAACGATCCAACATTATATTTAAAATAACTCTAGATCAGGATGAAACAAATGTGACTTTCCCCTTGACTTCAAGCAAGGGCTTGAATTCACCAACAAAGCTTAGATCTCTCTCACTTTAGATAACAGATTTGCAAAAAGCTGATGATGATTTCTTGTCTAACGGATGACTCAAGAATGAAGATGTCTAACAGAAAACAAAATGCTAATGGTGAAAGGAGATACGTATTTACTTTGTTATTTTATGGTACTATTTTTTTAAATTGCACTCATTTTCATTTTACTGTGGCAAAAATTAATGTCAGATTGCTCTGTTGTTTTTTGTTTGTTTCTGTGTGTGTGTGTGTGTGTGTGCAGTATACAAATAAAATGGTAAACAACTAGTGGATTACATTAGCATGTTGAAGACAGGATGAAGTGGAAAATATTTTTTTTACATTTTAACAGAACCTTGACACCACGACATATAAACTGTATCTTCGGTACTGATACTTCAAACTATTCAACATCAGAAGTATTGTTCTTTGAGAAGTTCACTTATTCATTATTAACTGTGAAAGGAGACATTAAAAAATTAAAACATGCTGATAGTAAATGTATTATATGCTGACACACCACCTCACCATCCACATTTATGAGATCAAGACCAGTGAGGCACTAGAATCTAACTAGATATTAATTTAGAAATTAACGTACATTTTGGCCCAAAATTGATCTGGATCCTTGAAAGAACAGTCAGACTCTCTTTAACTCTTTTCAATGTGTATTGAAGGAATCACTTTGTGCTAGAAAACAGCAAACTGTCTCTCCAGCAGAAGAGTATTTAATAAAAGTATTTCAGATGTTCATTAGCTTTTTTGTACCTCCCTGTTTATAATTTTCCTAAGTTAGCAGAGTTAAACTGTAAACTAAGTTTTGTGTCATATTAGCGGTTTTATCACAAGCACAGTGAATTAACTGCTGTGCTGTAAATCAATTTAATGGTTTTCCCTATAAATGTAATTGGTAATTTTTTAACACTACCTAACACTTTGTAATACAGTATTTCTATATATAGCAAACAGTTTAAGGGACTTAATTACACAGTGACAGAGACTGTTATGTTCTTACTGTGTAATTTAAAAAATTGGTTTTACCAATAAGCAGCAATTGAAATTTGTCAATTTAGGAGTGACAAAAATGTTTTGGCTGTAAATGCAGTACTAAAATTGCTGTTTTACCAGTAGAATTTCCACCTTGGTGTAGCTAGATGTCATAAAAACTGTTTTAAACTGTAAATTTATCCATTAAATCTAATGGCAAATCTGTTATTGGCTAGTACTTGTTAAAACACAGGAGTTAAAAATCAGAAAAAGAAATTTAAAAAATATTCACATTGTATTTTAGTGGTGTATAGAAATTAACACCAATTAAAGTACTACCATGAAAATTATGTGATTCTTTATCAGAGAATTATTTAAAAATAAATTCCTCACATGTGAGACCCCATACAGTGAGAAGCAGAGCTCTTTTTCATGCCTTAAGACTGAGACTAAAGGAAAAAACCTTTATGAAGAAGCATTTACCTCTACTAATACAACCACAACCCTAGTTTTGGTGAGCAGTTGTATTATATGTTTAAAATCTTAGATTCTAAATGAAGAAGGAAGGCAAGGAGAGGTCTTCTATGTGAGTAAGCTCAAAGTAGCCCTCATTTTCTCTTTGGATCTCTCATATCCAGCAGTGTTCACAGTGTTGTAGTGCTTTGTACTGCTGTGATGTTCAGGCAGAGCATGAACCATGGACATATGCATACACCAGTTATGGCTCATCATCAAAAATCAGACTTGAGAGGCTTAGGTAAATGAAGGTTCCCAAGCACAGAAAGAATGTGTGTGGGTGTCCTGGCTGGGAAAATCCCTATTGCTTGGTAAGGGGAAGTGATGATTACTAATTGCACACCAACTATTGGGCTGCTCCTCCTATTATACTGCCAAACAGTACAGATGTGTTTGTTGGGAATGTAACAAGGAGAATTGCAAGGGAAAACATGTAGTACAAAATGTATTCAAGTGTATTAGCGAGTGGAGAAAAAAACAAACCATCATTTCAAATAAGAGGCACAGAGTACACGCAGAACTAAAAACTAAAACCAGTCTCCACAGTTCTCCTTGCTCCTATGTAAATTTAGTACTGTGACTTAGTTTCTATACGCTGCATTATTTCGATCATTTGCAGTGATAATGAAGAATTCTTGTAACCTGCAGGCACAACCATTGCTCTCTAGCTATTTTTTCTGCTGAGATGGATGCAGACATCCATATTGACTCAGATGAGCAGCTTTCCAAGGAGAGGACCTGCACCTTGAGGGCCTGGAGCTGCTTAAAGGTTTTGCTTCTTCTCCCAGTATTTCATTAAGCTCATAAGAGTTACTCATCATCCATAGGCAGCCCTGCCATTCACAGTTACGTTTTGCATGTTCATTGGTGGAGCAAGCTGCAGACCTGAAAACATAAGTCACTTTCTCAGGGCCGTGCAGACCAAAATGTGAGAGGAAGGGAGAGGAGCTGAACTGAGGACCAGCAAGGTGGCAAGTGAAAGGCAGAGCTGAAATCTAAGGAGATTCCTTAGAGACAGGAGACTTGGAATATCTACAGAAAATGCACTCACTGCCCCTCAGATCTGCTTCTCTTACTCATCTTTTGAGTCCTGATTCATCTGTGTTTGTCCTGCTTTGTCGTGAGATGGCATATGTCTGTATTACATCTACAAGTAGATTAAATTTTGTAGTGAGAGAGAGGATGAATTCAGCCCGCTCTAGGTTATCTGTTTGTATCATTAATATGTTCCTAGACAAGCAGTGAATGCAGCAACTGCATTGCCACTTCTGTCTGAGTGGTACAGAAACTGGTCTGGTTTGATCTGTATTAAGAGAATGGGCCACAGCAGAGAAGTTTGGATCCATTGAGAGCAAGTTCTTCAAACACAGGGTTAAACTGATGCTTATACTAGTCTGTACTCTCTTAAATGAACACTAAAAAAATGTCAGAGGGCCAAAATTCGCTGCCAACTACACATAAACAACTCCAACTGACTTCAATAGGAATTTCCTGTGTGTATCCAGGAGCAGATTTTAGAGCTAAGAGTATGCATCAAAGCCTAAATAGCAAATGTTAGTGAATTGACATTCTGTTTATTCATTATTTTCAAATGTCGATAGGGGTTTCTCTGTCTAATATAAAATGATTTGGTTGTCACATTTTAAATGAAGGCTTTTAATTACTCTTGATATACAGTATTGTACTGGTTGTTTTGCTCAGTTGCTTTTGTGCATTTAACCAAATCCCTTGTCTATAAGAAAACCTGCCTACATCAGGTTTCTGGTTAAAAACAGTCTTTATCATTGCTTATGTACAGATGATATTTTCAGCTTTTAGTAGAAAGCATAAATGGGAATTGAGCAATATATGGAAGAAAAACTGAATTTGTTTGATTGGAAAGTGTATATTTGGTTGCTTTTTTATAATATTATTTTGCTTATATTGAGTGCCTGTATGAGTCACTAGATGTAATTTCTTCAAGAGAGGAATTACAGTTCTAAAAGTATAAGCACAGGAGTTAAGTTTTGTTGCAAAATGAAAAGGCCTGTATTACTCAGTTTATTTGGAAGGGTACCTTTTTATCAGTCATTTTTAGAATATAGTCACGGAATCATTTAGGTTGGAAAAGATCCTTAAAATCATCAAATCCAATTACTAACCTAGCACTGCCAGGTCTACCCCTAACGCATGTCCCTAAGCTCTGCGTTCACTCATTTTTTAAATATCTGCAAGGATGGTGACTCCACCACTGCCCTTGGCAGCCTGTTCCTGTGACTAATCACTCCTTCCAGAAACAATTTTTTCCCTGATATGCAATCTAAGCTTGCAAATCTTGAGACTCTTTCCTTATGTCATATCACTTTTGACATGAGCATGGGTTTATAAAAGGCAATGACTTGACTAACTTGATCTTTTTTTATAAGATGACATGCTTAGTGGACAGAGGAAATGCTGCAGATAGTGTTTACTTGGACTTTTGCAAAGCATTTGATACAGTTTTCTCCCAGAGGAACTGTCTACTCATGATTTGGACAGATATACAGTTTTCTGGGTAAAAAAACTGGATATATGTACATCCAAGCATAAGGTGACATGAACTGAGTTAAATCTGCTTGGTCAACAGTCACCAGTTGCATTCCTTAGGACTCAGTACTTGGACCAGTTTTCTTTAATATTTTTATCAGTGATCTCGATGAGGAGGTTAAGTTCACCCTAAGTAAGTTTGACAGTGACATCAGACTGGGGGGGAATGTTGATCTGCTTGAGTGTAGAAAGGCCCTACAGAAGGTTCTGGATAGGCCTCATGCAGTTGTATGATATTCAACAAGGCTAAGTTTTGGGTGCTGCACTTGCATCATAAAATCTATATGTAGTGTTACGGGTTATGGGAAGAGTGGCTAAAAAGTTGCCTATCAGAAAAAGACCTGGAGGTGTCAGCCAACAGATGGCTGAACATGAGCAAGCAAGGTATCCAGGTGACCAAGAAGGCCAGTGGCATCCTAGCTTGTATCAGAAATAGTGTAGACAGCACAACTAAGTTGATGATCATCCCCCTTTACTCAGTGATTGAGGGAACAAAGCTTTTTATTCTGGAGAAGAGGAGGCTGAAGAGAGACCCCATCACTCTCTACAGCTACCTGAAAAAAGGATGCAGCAAAGACGTCAGCCTCTTCCACTCTAATGGGCCAGGTTTTGCTTCTCACAGAAACCAAGCAAAGCAGATTGTAAATCATGGCATTCTCAGGTCCAAGCGAATGAAGTGACATTTCTGTTCACAAGGCCAAACTATGAAGAGTGTCAGTCTGTCAGTGTGATTTGCAAGCACAATGCTATACAAGCAGTAAGAAATTTTTGGAAAATGAAAATATTCGCACATGTATTTATATGTTCAAAAGTTAGTGTATGTATGAATGAATGTATGCATGCATATATTTACTTAGTACATATTATAGGGGGAAATTGAAACAATGAGAAACTGAAGCAATGAGAAAAATACAGAGCTAGAAAGCAACTTGACACCTGTATTGGTGGCAAATTTCATAGAGCCCAGAAAACATACCTCAAATATTAATAAGATTTTATGTTTCAAATTCTAATGCTCTTTAGTTGCCCTAATACAGAAAATCTCCTGCTTTGATATCATGGAAAGGCTCACATGTAACAAAAATAAACGCATTAAATAAATAAATAAATAAATCCAATCTCCTAGGTACTAATTTGCCATGGATTGTATTTAAGTCCTCATCCATTATGTGAATTAGAAGTGAAACAAACACTGGCATCAATACTCTATTGCAGCCAGACCAGCCTGAGATCCAAGTGAGTGTGTGTCCTGGACAGTTTGTATTGATGCTGTCCTGAGTATCACGCTCATCAATAATGGAAATAATTGCATTTTAATAATTAAAAAACCCCCATCATTTTCACAGAGGTAGAAATGATGACTTTGTTCCCTCCCTGCAGTTTATCTACCTTCTAATGACAGGAATGATTCACCAAGCAGCTCATTTATGAACACACAAATACACACAAAGAAATCTGCTTTTATTCAGGGAAAAGAGTATCAAGTGTCTCTTAAACATGAACTTAGAACATCAGTGCATCAGGAGCTTTGAAATGAAAGGCGAAATGTGTGGAAGATGAGTAGTCACTTCCCCACCTGGCTCAATTTCTGTTACTATCCTGATAATGGATAAAGATATGTCATGAAAAAATTTATTCTATTTTGCTTTGAACTTCTGGGACTACTTTGGCATTTCAACACTAAAAACTGCAAAAAAATAAGGACACTTAATGATGCAGCAATATCTTGCTGAACACTGATTGACTGCACAGCATTTTAATGTAAATCCAGAGAAAAAGTTTTATTTCTTGGTTCTCACTCTTTCATTTTGTAGTTCTTAGTTCTTTTTTAGTTCTCTCTCTCTTGTTTTTCTTAATGAGTGGCTTACTTAGGTTCTCCATTAGCCAGTGTAGTTTAGATTCTTTTCCACTTGCTTTCTCACTTTTGACTACTACTAAAACTAATGAGATTAAGAAAATGATCAATGAAAAGCCGTTCATGAAACCCAGAATAAACCAGATATCAGTATTAGAAGCTTATGGTTCTCTGTCAGCATGCTCACCAGTATCTGAATTAAAATCCAGTCAAAAGTACTTTAAAAACATGCAATAAAATTTCTTACTGGAAAGACAATTTTTGAGATGTCTTCCAAGTACTTGAAGACAAATAAATATATTTTATAAAATATGCTTAAATTGTTTTCATTACAATCAAAAAAAAATCAGAGCTTTTCCCTAAATATAGTTTAATTTTATCTTCAAAAACAAATTCTAAACTCAAACACCATTAAGTTCAGCACAGATAAATGAACTACACTTATTCCTAAAACTAAGTAGATTCATAAATGCTTCACAACCTTAAGCTTTTAAAAACACATTTCTCTGAGTCAGTATGTATTTGTGATTTAGTACTTGTCTCAATAAATAAATTTCAGGAAACCACCACTTATAACTGGGAAGAAAAAAGGGGGGAGAGTTGTTCCTTTATGTTAGAAACCTTTTCCGTTAGATGCAAAAGCAAAAATCCAGATGAATAAAGCCTATTGATGCCGTGGCTTTATCATTTATACTAAAATTTCAAGCAGACAGTTAAGATTTTAAATCCTTATTGAGATTAAAATTAGGAGTACTAGATATCAACATAAATATTCACACACAAGCAAAGGATATTCACTCTCTGAGCAAAGGATGTCCTTCCATTATGCCAAAATGAATAACCTAAACCCTTTTTTGTTTCCTTACACTTGCTGTTTAGCTTTGTATCATACCTATTTCTTTTCTTAAAGCTACTTAGCAGATTAATTCACCAGAAATAAGCGCCTTATTGTTGATTATATAAATGATTCAGGATGTTTGACATATTTAATTTGACAGAATGGCACATATTGCAGCCTTACCCTATGCTTTGCTGGTCCACATGCACCAGGACCACCTCCAGGATCATTAAAAGTTCAGTTAATTCAGTTGCACTTTGCACCAAAGTGTTTTACTGCAACAATTAGGTTTTCAAAGACAGCAGCAGGCCTTTCCCTTCTGGCCTGGAGTTTCTTTCAAATTGTAGTGAAAATGAACAAATAAAGAGGGGGGAAAAATGAAAATACCTGAAGAGAATAAAGAACAAGGTTGATGGGGTAAGATGGATTACTTGAATTTTCCACCAATCACTGAAGAACACATTGGCTAAAGCATTGATTGATGAAGTATTTAAGTCGTCAATCTCGCATCACAAGCCTTTTTACAAATGGCTGCAGAAAGGGGCTGACATCAAGGTGGTATCAATGGAAGCTGGCTTTGCTACAAAATATAAGAAAGACCTCTAGTCTACAATTTGCTCTCACGTAAGACATTCAATAACCACTTTCGACGGCCACTTTGCCAGCAAATGTTTCACTTAAAATGTCGGTATTCTTTACTCAGGACTGCCATCCACCTCTAAATGTATAGGCCTTTACTATGGGAAGATTTACTTTCTCGTAGTTTTTGGTCAGATTATTTTTCCCCCATGCAGACTGCTTTTCGATTTACATGGTGATTTTTTGGCAGGTGCCTTTTTTCTTTTTTTCTTCTTTTATCTTTTTTCTTTTTTCTTTTTTCTTTTTTTTTCTTTTTTCTTTTTCCTTTTTTCTTTTTCCTTTTTTTCTTTGCCACTCCTTAAAAGAATTACAGCTAGTTGTTGTCTCTTCAGATATATTTTTAAACACTAAATCAATCATTGCCAGAAATCTGTGTTTGACTGAGAAATCAGCTTGTTCTGGCTTTTTATTTCCTTCTCCTCCTTCATTTTTCTTGTTCATCAGCATTAGCCTATAAATATATGACTGCACATGACTTTTGTTTGGTATCTGTAGAAGGTGTTGCAGCAGACGGGTCACTTCTTTATTACCATCAGCATTACATCATTTGTTCCCTGAAGCCCCTTCTCCTTCCAAAGAAATATGAAAAATATAAGAAGAAGGTTGAAGAAATTCATATTGCGTGAAAGAAAAAGAAAAAAAAAGCCAACAAAAGGGAGTGCATAGCCCAGCATGAAAGAGCATCTTGATTTCAAGTTTTCTTTCAGGAGTCGTTAATATTTTATGAGACCACACAGAGTGTTCCTCCAGTGACATTTTTCTAAATAATGTAATGTGCAGTAAAGTATCAGACAAAGGGGAGGAGGAGGGAAATCGCCTTGTTTAGATTAAAAAAAAAAAAAAAAAAGCAAAAAAAAAAAAAGCAAAAAAAAGAGCACTCAAAGCATTCTCAGTATTGCAAGGTGATTGGCTGGTGCCTGACCAGAGCCTAGAGGAATGGTGCCTACAAATAAGGAGAATACTTTAGGTTTTTTAATTCTTTTTCTTTTCCTTTCCCTCTTTTCCTTCTTTCATTTTTTTCCTTTTTCCTTTTTTTTAAATTTTTTTTGTTTAACTGAGCAGAAATACTGCAGGCTACCTTCCCTGCACAAATAAAAAGTGATCAGCCTGGGAATATATACAGAAAACTGCAGAAGGAAACACAGCAAAAAACACAGTGCCTCCTACTTTTTCTATAGGTAGCACAATCTTATTTCTTAACTCTCTTGCAACCCTCTTTCCTGGAAACAAATTTCCACCTTCAGCCATGAGTGCAAAGATTTCAAGTAAGTTACCTACACACTTAAATGCTTGAAATCTTTGCACTCATGGCTGAAGGTCTGAGTGCTCACAGGCATCACAGCACTGCAATAGTTGGTGGTAGCTCAGTAACCCCACAGTAGACCAGACTCAGACCCTAGACCCTCTGCTTTGCAATGATAAAGATGAGACTTCAAAAATCTAGGATGATTCCTGTTCTGAGCTTTTGGATCACAGATTTTCCTGGCCTAATTAGAGGGTTTCACTCGGAAGAAGATAAAGGTTTTCATTATGGTTTGCTGAGTTTCCATTCCTCAATTAAACTATTTTGCTTTGCAAAAGTGACAGGGTAAAAGCATTCATGTAAGAGTTCAAATGACAGGTAACTCAATAGCTTGTGATTTCCTTACCTATGCTAGCTCATATTGATCAGAGATCTTAGCAACTTATACTGGCCTCTGACAATCTTAAATTTTAGGAAAACAAAATGAAATACTCTTTTTCTTATTAGTAACCTCACACTCTCAACCATGTAGTGCCTTTTGAAGCTGTCCTTCTCAAAATATCTACTTAAACATCTGGAACAAAGACCTTGAAAATCTTTAAAGCATAATTTTAAGGTATTATTTTACCATATGTGGATCAACATAGTGCTAGTTCTTGATATTGCTTAGAAAAGTCTTACTTTAAAATGTATTAAAATGTAAGAAACACAAATGTCAACAAAACATAATCTTTGTAAATCAAGACAAGGACTATACTTTGTTTTCAATATATAAAATATCTATTTGGCATCGAATTAGGACAGATAAACAAAATCACTCAGCAGCAAATTGCATATGCTTCCCTTCCCCTGAATTATTTAGACAAACACAAGTTAGTGGCCACCATTATTGTACAAATATACTGTATGGGATCAAAGTGAATGTAATGTACTGTAGCAGTAATGTGTAGAGTGAATTAGACAACTTGTACAAGGCAGCAACTAAATTTATTGTATTAAATAAGAATCCAGCTCACCACTGCAGTTTATATGAGCAGTTAAAATGGTTTGCCTCTTCCCATTACATGACAATGTAATCAATGGAATAAATCACCAGCTGGCAGAAAACCTACATTTGAAATATCTCACACATTTCCTATGGCACAGCAGAAATATTCACAGGAAAACAGAAAGCTGAAGAAGTTGATAAAAGGCATTTGTATAACTGATATTGCTGAGAATTGCACCCAAGTCAGGAGTTAAATGGCACAAGCTTTCATCATTCAGACAAAAATAAATAAATAAATATGCGTAATCTGATCTGAAAGTAAGCAGTGATATTGTATCAGATACAGCAATCACATAATTTCAACCCAGTCCTAGAACACTTGTGCATGCATACGCTTATCTTCACCAATAGGAGTAGTTTGTTGATTCGATTGTTTTCACTACTGCTGGAAGTAAAATTAAGATATGTTTGCATGCTTACAGAATTTGAGTTCCGTAATTCCTACAGATGTCTGTTAGGAAAAACAGAACAGAACAGAACAGAACAGAACACAATAGAATAGAATAGAATAGAATAGAATAGAATAGAATAGAATAGAATAGAATAGAATAGAATAGAATAGAATAGGTTTGATCAAAGGGGATCTATAATGATCACTGAGTCCAACTACCTGACCACTTAAGGCTAACCAAAAGTTAAAGCACATTACTGAGAGAGCACTGTCCAAAAGTCTTTTGAACAATGAGAGGCACAGGGAATCAGCCGCCTCTCTGGGAAGCCTGTTCTAGTGTCTGAGTATCATCACGGTGCAGAAATGTTTCCCAGTGCTCGGTCTGACCTTATCCTGTCATAGGTTGTGCTATTCCTATCCTACCATCAGTGACCAGGGGAAGAGCCCAGCACTTCCCTCTGCTTTGCCTCCTCAGGGAGCTGCAGAGAGCAATGAAGTCACCTGTGGGCCTCCCCTTCTCCAGACTGCACAGCCCAAGTGACCTCAGTCTCTCCTCACAGGACATGCCTTCCAGTCTTGTTAACACCTTTGGTGCCTCCTCTGGATGCTTTCAAGGAAGTTAAAAGCCATTTTATAATGTGGAGCCCATAAGCTCCAAATCCAATACACAATATCCAAAGTGAGGCCCCACCATCACCGAATACAGTGGAATAATCAACTTCTTTGACTATTTGACTGTGCTGTGTTTAATGTTCACCAGAATGCAGTTTGGCCCTTGGCTGACAGGCATGTTGCTGCCACCAGCACCTGCAAGTCCCACTCTGCTGAGCTGCCCTCTAGCCACTCACCTCTCAGTCTGTGCCTGTGTCCAGCATTCATTCCATCCATCTCAACTGCAGCACCCAGGATTTTGCTTTGTTGAACTTGATGCCACTGCTGATGACCCACAAGGCCATCTCCCAAGGGAGTCAACAGCACCTCCTAGTTTAGTATCATCAGACAAGCCAAGGATATATTCCATTCTTGCATCCAGGTCATTGATAAAAATGCTGGAAACAATTGACCTAGAATTTAGGCTGGAGAGGATCTCTAGGGACCGGTCACCAGTGAGATGTAGCACCGTTCTCTACAACCCTTTAAGCCCTACCACTGATCCAATGTAACACGCACCCATTCACCTCATAGTTGGACAAATTCTCCAGAAAGATGCACTTTGGGAAAAGCTGCTTCATCCTTTTTAAAAGCATGTTCTTGCATAACATGCAAGTGGTAATTAAAGTAGCTGTTGAACAGCGAGTGTGGAGTCAAAAGGGAAATTCTGCCGTTATTAAAATCGTTGGGAATTTTGCCATACCTTTACCCTACGACTCAAAAACAAATGAAATGAATCAGCTGAAATATTTCTAGTAATTTATTCAAAATATCATGACAAATGCTTTGTAGTATGATAAAATAAGATACATGTAGATAGCTTTTTAGCTGCTAAGATTTTCTGATGATATTTCCAGATATTTTTATTTTTTTTTTTGTGGATTTTTTTTACTGCTCAGATCTCTCTTGTCTGCTTTCAAATACAAAAATTTATCTTTTCATGTTGCTAATACTTCATTCTCCACATGCAACTTGATTTCAACAATAAAATAGTTGTCTTCTGTTGATCATGATCTCACACAGTTTCTTTCACATCTTCCTCCCTCTTATGGATCTAGTCCCCATTCATGTATTTATTTCAGTGCCTCTAAAACACTTCTGATGCTGGCTGCTTTTCAACCTTTATTCTCACCCTTTTTCTCCTTGTTCCTAATCCTACCTTTATATCTGTTCCATCATTTTAAGTCCTAGTGAGTCGCCTGCTGAGATCTCATCCAATCCCACTTCTGTTCATTTACCTCCTCTATCATTCCTCACAAAGTTATAAAACTGAAGCTTACTGCTTTCTACCCAAGCACTCTTCAGTTGCTGCTGCCATTCCCATCCCAGTTCTGCCAGTGAGCACATCTTACCTGGCTCAACAAGGTTTCACAGAGTGTCTGCAAGGCCTGGGAAATAGTGAATATCCACATGGTCAAAGAGGGAAGTTTTGCATAAAACACTTCAGTTAATTTTCTTTTCTAATCAGAACCTCACTTCTCTGGATCTTAATTGGTGTGTCTTGAATGAATCTATGCCAATGTGTAATCAATCTATATTGCTCTTCGCAGATCCCACCTTGCCTATTTTATCTGGCTTCTAGCTGCTATACACTGCTGCAGAATAGAGTGCAGATCTTGGTGTGTGCAACTTTGCTTGTGTTTGGTTGCATGTTAAAAAATAATTAATTACACACAATAAAAGCTGGAATCTGCTGTAATTACTTTTCAGATAAAATTTTTGCACTAAATCTGATAATTTCATTAAAAAAGAAAGCGAGGTTAAATTAGGCTCCTGAAATATACTGTTTATAGCATTTGAGTTCTTTGATCCCACAGCTAGTTGTGCATATGTTAGTAGCAATGAAGACTTTTCTTGAATAGGGATTTAAAATATCCTTGACATCTGGTTACTTCAATATCCTGTGCATTTTTCTTTCTTAAAATAAACGTGGTTAAGTTTTTACCTATCTCTTCCCAAAAGTAGCTCTGAATTTTGCCATAAACACAGTTGAAATAAGACACATATCCCAGCTCCTTTTTCAGACTGATGTGTTTTTAGCAAGAATTATGCGAAGAGCTCATCTGTAACAAGATCAGTAGAGTAATGGGTAAGTGGTTAAGAGTTTTCTTCGTGTTAGTGTCAAGGATTGCATTTATTTGATTGCATGAACTTAATCTGATAGCCAATTAAGACCATGTTCTGATAGTTGAGCTCATAACCCAGCTAGTTAAAGAAAACAATTTATTCCATGTGCTTGACTCTGCTCAAACCACATTCCTTCATGAAGAATCCAAGATGCATTTTTAAAGTGGCACAGTCAGTATTTGAAGGAAGACTTTTCTGTTTGAAGTTTGGGAAGAGCTAAAGTGCGAATGGCATACTGACAGTTTGTGCATGTGTGGTTTTTTGTGCTTAATTCTGAACTAATTTCCCTCCATGAAAAGATTCTATATTTTGATAACATAGAATTTTAATCACTTCAGGTAGAAGTTTCAAAAAAAAACTCTAAAACCTAATTTGAAATATGCAGCAGCTATTTTGAGGTCTATTCTTTTCATTGAGAAATGGAAGTAAGACATGCAAATGCACCATAAATTATATAAACTTTTTTTTTTTTAATTTTAGGTCTAATTTTGCCCATTGTATGTGGTAACATGTATGATGACTGGTAACTTCTAAGCTATTATACACAAGTTCTTCATAAATTATAGGAGGATGGGGATGAAGCAGTTCTTAATTTGAATATAGGCAATGAGAGCTAATTTCTTGTGAATGCAGTAGGAAACAATGACAGGAAATCACATAACCATAGCCTGCACTATAATTCATTACTGCAAGCAGCCAGGTTTCACACATCTCTGAAACTGGCATTTTCTTCAAGCTTTAGCTTAAAGGGCAACTCAGTGGTGAAAATATTTAGTACAAAGTTACCTCATTCACTTCTTCCATCCATGAGACACATTTACTTTCTCAGTCTTCCTGATCTTGCAGGCCGAACGTTTCAAATGTCAACAAGCTGCATTCCAACCTCTCAGACACCACCAAGGATTCTTCCCTAAGCTTTGGTCGTACAGATCTGAGGTAACTCTGTGACAGTTACATTCTGTGGATGTGTCCCTGATTTGTCAGTGCAAAGAAGACTGGGATGTCCTGGGACATTACACTGCAGCCAGTCATTTGGCTACCCTGAGGTCCTGGGATATCACCTGTTGATAGCAAGACAGGGAATAGTTAATTCTTACCCAATCCATATTAAAGTATCTGTACAAAGGATGACAACTTACAAAAATGCAAAAAAAAAAAAAAAAAGTTTGTCAATGAAACTCAATTACACAGAGTGACAGAGTTCTTTTCCAGAGTTGAGTTGTATTTTAAGATTTAAGATTTTGAATTGAACAGGAGACTACGGTACTTCTTATTTTATACTTTTAATTTCCAAAATCACATAGATTTCAGCTTTCTTGTTCATATAAGACCATAATCTCCATAGACAGTTGTTCGAGTGATAATCAGGATTTTGATTTAGAACCTCTTTGTGTTGCAGGTGAATACTGCTTTGTGCAATTCAAAGCCAGTAATGTTTCCAGATAAAACACTGAAGCTACCTACATACTGTAATGACTAAGAAGATGCAAAGAAAAATGATTCTTCCTCTATGGAAGAAAAGGCGACACTGCCCTTCAGTTTCTTTGAAATACAGCTTGATGGAAAGATATCTTTATACAGGAATATCTTTATCACCCTCTTCTATCAACTCTGCATTTTACTAAACCCTGCATGTCCGTGTGCCTCGTGCTGAAATCAGAGAATATTCTCACGGTTCTGTAAGAGCAAAATGTGGGGAATTTGCATACACTTTGCCTAAAGATCATTGTCAGTGCAAAAGAATCCATCTTTTCCAGACCAGCAGATTCCAAAGGAGCATTCAAAGAGGCAGCAAAGTTACCACAAGAGGTAAGTGGATGCAGTTGCCAGTGGATGTCTGAGTAAAGTTTAAATGCACAAAGGTCAGAAAGAGTTGCAGCAGCCAAGAAATCCAAATCCAAACACTTGGAAAACACAAGAGTATATGGGCTAACGTATATGTCGGCCTGGATTCAACACCCCAGTAATGTCTCTGGGCCACTTATTCTTTCCTGATGTGAAAGCACAGCATTAGAGCTTGTGTATTTGGCAGCAGGAAGCCCCAAAGGCAGGGGAGAGCTGTTTTATGTACTGCGCATACAAAGGGGAGCATTATGTTTGGTACAAGGGAGCTGCTGAGGTTTTTATACTCTCATTACCAGAAAACATTTTTGTGTACTTTTCTCTGTGTTTTTATTAATCCATTTCATTTCACGCTGTCTCCCCTCCCACATCTCTAACAGATGCTCACACAGTATCTCACCTACAGTTTGGGAAGACACAGTAAGTGGATCACAGTATATATTGCGTTATACTCCTGGACATACCATCTGCTTTCTCCTCCTGGACATTTTTGCAACTGACTATTTATAACAACAGAGGGTCTGGTTGCTTAGGGCAGATCCTTTGCAATGAATATCTTGTAAATAAGTGAAAGTTAAAAAGCAAGTACTAGAAACAATCCTACTTTAGTTAAAATTCTTCTGCATGGTTACCAAACGAATCTCAGTTCAAGAAAAAGTAAGATGAAATTTGATTCTTGATGTACTCCTCAGGCAGCTGTTTTTGTGCTCCTACTTCACCTCTTCTCTTGCTAAAATTGGGAGAAGTAGGGAAGTACATAGATATCTGCCTCAGGAACACAGTGACAATGTCATGTCCTAGACAAGCTCAAAGCCAAGTCCTCAGCTATTCCCTACATCCACAACCCTTCTCCCTACTCCTGGTTATTTAGGTTAAGAGGCTTATAGCAAAAGACTTGAAATGTTTATTTGAGAAGTGGGACAATGCCTGGACTGTTGGTTTTAATGAGAGATTCTCCTGACTGCTCTGAGGTGTTCAAGCCGAGCATGCACCTCCATTTGTTCTCAGAGTTTTGTAGAGCAGCTTGATTAAAGGCACCCTCCCCTTAGGTAGGACTCCATTACACTCATGTCATCACCCAGTGATCTTCTCCATGCTGTCATCCTACAGAAAATGCCTCCTGATACACCTCCTGCTTCACAAAGCACAAGGTAGCACAAGACCTGCCTTTCTAAACTCAAATGTAGCTTACCACAAAGATTTGGAGCAATAACGACACTGGGAGGTCTGTTTTTTCCCCTTCCCTCCTCAGTCAAGCAGCATTGCACGACCCATGATTTCCTTCCTATGTGAATGGACTAAGTGGTTTTTGCACACATACTGCAAAACACATCATCTACACCTGGGAAACCTCCTTGTGGGCTCACTTCTGACTTGTAGACTCAGGTTTCTCTCCCACAGAATTCAGGAAAGTAATCACTAACATAGATCTCCAAGTTTTACCAGCCAAATCATGCCAAAGTACCTGTACATGCACTGACCAGAGCTAACATGCAAGAATTGGAAGACTACTGCACACCTCTTCAAATTGTTGCTTCATGCTGTGAGCTGACTGAGGCATTGTTGCTCAATTGTACTTAGGGCACGACCTCTAGGAAATATTGGGATTAAAACAGATGAAAGCCATCTTGCTGTGAGTCTACAAGCAAGGAACTGCAACAGCTTCACATTTCCTGAATCATACTGTCCGAAGACAAAGATTAAGATCCAGAATATTGTTTCCCACTCTTATCCTTTATGACATGAGATAGCCTGGCTAGCCAAAAAGATACAGAATTTTTAATTCCTGCACCAAGAAAATATCAACAGAATCCTTTTTTCTTTAAACCTTCATGGGATATCTTTTGAAATATTCCCTGTCACCCCATAAAGGCATCAATAAAAGTTAAATTGCTTTATACCTCCTTGAAACCCCTATTTCTGTATTTGCACTGCAACAATTGGTTGTTACAATCAGTAATTTCCTATAATTCCTGTTGTGTGCAGAACAACAGGTAGGAAGTCATTTTTAAAGCTGATATTTAGTCAGAGACCAGATCAGAGAAAGAATTACAGGTTTTTATTATTTGCTGCTGAAGCGTTATAAAATTGTTGTCTTTTTTGTTGTTTTAAGATGGATTGTAGCTGTTTTCTTGAACACTCAGGGTCACAAGTATTCAGCTGATGTCCTGTGACGTCTAGCTAGTGCCATGTATCTGAAACTGTTTGCTCGCCACTGAAGAGAGATTTATGTCTTCAGCCATGCAAAGTGAAATAGCTGTATTGTGGAGAAGAAGGCAAATGTTTGCTTGTTCAAGTTTGGCTCTTATTCATCTCCCAGCTGACTAAATTCATGAAGATAAACATGGCTTGGCTTCCCTAGCTCAGCAGTGACTGCTTATTGTCTTCGAATAAATACTGCAATATTATTGCTCCACACTTTCCTGGCCCCTGGCAGACTATGAAAACAAGCTGAAGCGATGCCATAAGTTATAACATATACAATCTCTGTTGTCATTAATCCTGGGTAATGGAAGAAAGAAGGATTCAGAAGTCAACTTTGTTTTAACCCTTCAAATTGTAAACATTTTTACCTCCTCTAAACATGATTGACGTCTCCTAGGAGCTCCCTATCTTTTCATAGTTTAAGAAGTATTAAGCAGTTGCATTTTCCAGTGGCTAAGTCTAATCACATTCCTGAAGATGAAGTTGGCTGCCTTGGACACCCACAGTTTCCAATTTATCTTTTAAAACACAATCTATGCTTTTGTAGATGAGCTCATCTTGAAGAGTGGCAGAAAGAGGAAGACAAGAGGATGGGTTTTAGAAGAAATCTACATATGACAATACTTAGATTAAAAGCATCCTAACCAGCTTCCCTAAAGAAAAGCAGACTAGAGAGGGGATTGCAGAAATGTAATATTTAGGAAGGCTTGTACATGAGTAAAAGCCACAAGGAAGATTCTGAATTGACAATCTAACTGGCTTTTATGGCCACATGATGAAGAAAAAAAAATCTGTCCTGCAAATCCTGGAAAAAAAAAAAAGAAAAAGATTTATTTAACCAGCCACTCCCATTCAGCATCCTAGACAATGAGCAAAGTTTTATAGAAGTAAAAAACACAGGGGAGTGTATTATAGGAAAAAAAAAAAAAAAAAAAAGCCATTATAATTATCAATACTATAACCAAAAAAGAGATGTCTGCTTGGAAATATGGTATTAATAAGCTGGCATTGGCATTTTGGAATGGACATCAAAATGGCTATGCCAGCACCAGTCCAATTCTGCATTCACAGTTCACTTACCCACAGCCAGTGGGTGTGTTGACATTGGATGGTATTAGATGCTGTGAGGGTAATCCCACCCACTGCAATACAGGCTACTTATGGAAAAGAGTGTTTCAGTAGCAGCAAACAGCAAAACATTACGAATTACAGAAAAAATGTTACCATAATTCAGTTGTTCCTCCTAGAGCTTCCTTGCTGAATCTGGAATTCATTTGCCCTGGATCTTGGAAAGATCTTTGTGCTGAGAATAAATGTTTGTACGTTAGATTATTTCTTAGGTAATTTATAGTTGTTACAATATTAAATATAAATGAATGAATCAAAATATATTTATAAACTACACCAAGGGAAAAATTTGAGGTTGAGGTTGAGCTGTGTTTGCAAAAAGACATTGTTGGCATAAAAGTACATGAACAAAAATTACTGAAGAATAAAGCATTATAAAGTAGTGCATTAAACTGAAATTTCTAAGCAGACAAGTGAGAAGGTACAGGGGCTTTCTTGTAGAATAACTGAGACAAATAATCCTGCCTATTATAGGTCCAAAGATGTATTTGTAGTAGTCGACTCTATTAAGTTAAGGGTAACAACAGGTAAACTGGAAAAAAGGAGAAACTGCTTATAAAGGAAGATATAACAATTACTTCTGAAGTTATCTGTATTGTCTTGTAAGTCTTCAAAGATCTTTGTGGATTTTTGATTCATGTTGTTCTGTTCAGTTTCTGCCAGCAGCACCACCTAAAACACTGTTTTTTCCATCACCTGTTGTTTTTGCCACGGGAGAGAAATATCCAAACTTCTCCTTCATATTTTTAGGCTAATACTGATAGCATCTTAACATTTCTTGCTAAATACCCATTTCATAGATACAAGGAAGAGTTTAATGAGCTGTCCTTTTTTCTGCTCTTACCTACTGAATTTTGACATAAAAGCTTTAAGCTGTGTGATCTATCTACTATCACAATTTCTCTGCTTTTATTTATTGTGATATAAATAAGAATTTACTACTTCTTTCAATATCAGAGTTTGTATAAGCTCTAGTTCTGGTGTATTTATTAATACTTGAGCAGATTAAATGTTTCAGTGATGTTATAATCCATTAACATCAATGGGAGTCTTTTACTTGACTGTTTTCCACAATAGCAGTAAGACTTTTCTTAAGTAAATTAAGAGAAGAAAATCTCACTCAAGCCTTTTTAGAATCATAGAATCACATAGAATCAAGGTTGGAAATGATCTGCAAGATCATCTAGTTCAACCGTCCTCTCGCCACCATTGCTACCACAAGCTACTAAACCATATCTCCTGGCCCTCACCCACTGCGTCTTGAGCACTGCCCACCACCTCCCTGGGCAGCCATTCCAGTGCCTGACCATTCTCTGAGAGAAAAAGTTTTTCCTAATATCTAATCTAAACCTCCTCTGATACAACTTGTGGCCATTTCCTTGGGTCCTGTTTGTTGCCTGGGAGAAGAGGCCAAACCCCTCCTCATCACAACCTCCCTTCAGGAAGTTGTAGAGTGCAATGAGGTCTCCCCTGAGCCTCCTCTTCTCCAGACTAAACAATCCCACTCCCTCAGCCGCTTCTCATAAGACTTGTGCTCCAGACCCCTCACCAGTTTCGTTGCTCTTCTCTGGACACGCTCCAGGGCCTCAGTGTCTTTCTTGTAGTGAGGGGCCCAGAAATGAACACAATACTCGAGGTGCAGCCTCACCAATACAGGGGGATGATCACCTCCCTGCTCCTGCTGGCCACACCATTTCTAATGTAGGCCAGGATGCCGTTGGCCCTTTTGGCCACCTGGGCACACTGCTGGCTCATGTTCAGCCGAGCATCAACCAGCCCCCCCAGGTCCCTTTCCTCTTCACAGTCACCCAGCCACTCATCCCCAAGTCTATAGCGCTGCACGGGGTTGTTGTGGCCAAAGTGCAGGACCTGACACTTGGCCTTCTTGAACCTCATCCCATTCACCTCAACCCAGCGATCCAGCCTATCTAGATCCCTCTGAAAGGCCTCCCTACCCTCAGGCAGATCAACACCACCTCCCAACTTGGTGTCAAATGCAAACTTACTGAGGGTGCACTCAATCCCCTCATCTAGGTCATCAATAAAGATAATAAACAAGATGGGCCCCAGTACCGACCCTCAGGGGACACCACTTGTAACGGGTCGCCAGCTGGACTTAACTCCATTAACCACTACCCATTGGTCATGGCCCTCCAGCCAGTTCCTTACCCAAAGAAGGGAATACCTGTCCAGGCCACAGGCAACCAGTTTCCCCAAGAGAATACTGTGGGAGACCATGTCAAAGGCTTTGCTGAAGTCTAGGCAGACTACATCTACAGCCTTTCCCTCATCTACCAGTCTGGTCACCCAGTCCTAGAAGGAGATGAGGTTGGTCAAGCACAGCCTGCCTTTCATGAACCTGTGCTGGCTGGGCCTGATCCCCTGGACACTGACAAAAACATTTGAAATGGAAATTCTTCAGTGTGTTTAGAGCAGTGCCAGGTTACTGGCATTAGCCATGGCTGTGGTTTCTCTTCAACTTCTTTCCTGCAACTTCTACTGCTACTAGCACCCCAAAAGGTACAAAAATTTTCCTTTTGTTCAAGATAGTATTTTAGTCATCTTATCTTGTATTTTCTATAATTTTCTTCTTCAGCAAGCAGGTATACATCTCATTTCTCTTTAGCAATGTTTTCTTCCAAGCATTATTGCATACTGCTTTTTTCACTTGTACTTACAATGAGTGACACATCGTTGGCTAGCTTCTTTACTGTGATTGTAGTTCTTCAGTTAGAAGCTTTCTGCAAATTTCTTTATGTCTGGTCCCATAATTTGATGTCCTCAGTCCACTTGTCTTGCTTCCTGTCTATAACTTTAAAACTCCTCTAGATTTTGCTCTTGATCTTTCCATATTCCAGTATACAAAGTAAAGTTCAAGATAGGATCTCCTGATTGTCTTCCCAGTTCTAGGCTCTTAATCTCCAAAAATTCCACATCTTAAAGCTTTCATGAATAATTTTCTCATAAGTATTTTCTCTTAATACTCATAATTATTTTTCTCATTTTTCTCATAATATTTTCTCTTATGAATTTGATATCTTCAAAATGTTCATTTACCTAAACGCACAGCAGTGCAATAACTGTGCAAAGAATAATATTTATTTGCTTTGCTAGATGACTGGTTTGCCTTTTCCACAGTTTATTGTAAAATCATTCTGTGACTTTGGCTTAGTACAAAATTTTTAAAGCTATTTTGGCTTGGCTTGATTTGCATTTAGTGACTTCAACTTGTGAAGAGATATGGTTATTTCCTAAACTTTTCTCCAGTATCCAGTTGCTGTTGTTAAGGTTCCATGTTTTTAATCAGATATTCTCTTGAGTTCCACCTCTATATTTCTGTACAACTATTTTTGTTGTGTATTACTTAGTTTCCTCTGTAATGCCATGCAGTTTCATTTGACATTGACTAGTAGAAGGAAAACTTAAAAAAAAATTAAAATGTCGTAGTAATAAGTCATAGCAAGTTTTTCACATAACACATAACAAAAAAAGGATTATCAAGCATTGCAAGAAAGATCTTTTGAAGGGTCTGTGTGTCTTTCTTGGGCAATTTGTTCATCAGCTTTCTTACCCTCATGAGGTTGGTGTCAGCGGTGTGACACTTTCTATCACTAGGCAGGCAATCTTATCTAAATCATTTAATGCATATAGGCCTTCCTACCTCTACAATTAAAAAAGGTCCTAGTTTCAGCTGAGACAGTGTTAATAGAACACTGATGTTTTTTGTTTGCTGCTGTGTGAGAGGAGCACATGTAGGGTGGCCAGGGCAAGTAAGGAAGAGTAAGGAAGAGTAACTGCCATGATGGCATAGCAGCAAGTCTTGAGGGGTAGGTGGAGCAAGGACAGCTGACCCAAATCAGGCAAAGGCTTTTTTGATTCCCTGTAACATCACATGGAAGGCTGTAGAACTGTGAGCAGTTGGCTGGATGCCGGACGCTGGTCCAGAATTAGCTGGGTGTCAGTAAGACACTGCACTGCTAGCAAGGTGTCAGTCAGTAGGTTGGTAGGTGATGAGTAATTGCATTGCTGATATATAACAATATATAGAGAATTATTGTGTTGGGTTTTTTTTCCTTTATTATCTTAGTGAATAGCTTTTCTCAACCCATGAATGAATTCCTTTTTTTTTTTTTTTTTTTTTTTTTCAGTTCTCTCCCTCATGCCATTGGCAGGGTGTGAGCAAATGACTAAGTGGTGTTTAGCTGCCTGCTGGGTTAAAACACAACTGCAAGGCAGGGATGTAGCCATTGGTGATCCCTTCACCACCCAACTTGACATATCCAAGCCCACTCAGTGCTCTGGTTGAAGTAGGGAACATGTTTTATTAGTTCATAATTGTAAGGAGACTTAAAAAAACTGCAAACTACTCCTCACACATTTAATTTTACATTGCTTCACTTTACAAACTAGAATGATCCCTTATGTCACATTTTGTGCATAGTTAAAGTACAATAAATGCAAAATATTCTCAAGTTTTGTGTAATATGAAAAACCTCTTATTTGAGGCTTTCTCTATTTATTAGTGTGCTAACAAGGAAATAAAATTTTAAACATAAAGAACTTGTGGAATACTTCATTGGCTGGGGCACAAGATGCCATCCAGAGGGACCTAGACAGGCTCAAGCAGTAGGCCCAGGTGAACCTCATAGGGTTCAACAAATCCAAATGCAAGTTCTTGGTTCTGGGTTGCAACAACTTCCACTTCCAAGATAAGCTGGAGGATAAAAGAACAGAGCACAGCCCTGTCAAAAAGGACTAGGAGGGGGTACTGGTGGATAGCAAGCTCAACATGAGCCAGCAATGTGCCCTCGTGGCCCAAAAAGCCAAATGAAACATTTCCTGGGCTGCATGTTGAGGGAGGTGATCCTACTCATCTAATTGGTGCCGGTGAGACCTCAGGTGGAATATTGTGTCCAGTTGTGGAGTCCTCAGTACAGAGGAGACATAGACTTGCGTAGACTGTGTGCAGAGGCAGGCTACAAAAAGGATCCAAGGGATGGAAAACCTCTCCTATGAGAACAGGCTGAGAACTGGGGCTGTTCAGCCTGGAGAAGAGAAGGTTCTGGGAAGACCTGATAGCAGCCTTTCAGGATCTAAAAGGGGGCTATGACAAAAAAGAAGACAGACTCTTTAACAAGGTCTGTTGTGAGAGGACAAGGGGAAATTTTTTCAAACTAAAAGAGGAGAGATTTAGATTGGGCATAAGGAAAAAGCTTTCTTTTATGATGAGGCTGCCCGGAGATGTAGTGGATGCCTCATCCATGGAGACTTTCAAGGCTAGGCTGGACCAGGCCCTGAACAACTTGGTCTAGCTGTAGATGTTCCTGTTCATTGCAGGAGTATTGGACTAGATGACCTTTAAAGGTCTCTTCCAACACAAACATTTCTCTGATTTTAATTTGTAAAGGAACAAAATCCATTTTTCTCTGTTATTGTTAGAGTCAAATAACTGAAACTACATTTTATATCGGTTACTTAATTTATCTGCTCTGTTGCACGTTGTTATTACAAACAATTATTGAGATGGGAGAAAAAGAGGAATTTGCTACTATTCACAGGTGTACAAAGGCATGTGGAGGATTAGGTAATGCCTTAAGAAATGGTGGCCCAGGAACTATTGAGCAGAACAGATCCACAAAAGTATTTTTATATGCATCTCCAGATATTATATGGTACTGTGTACAAACTTTATCTAGTCAATACTGACATTCATTAGGATACTTAGAGATGTTTAAATTAAAATTCTATGATGAAGATTATGTACTCCAAGCCTTCTTTTCCATGTTGTAGCATTATTAATTATACTTCGTCAGCTAAGTGACGAGTTAAGAGAACAGACATATGAGTGTATCCTGAAGCAAAAGAAGCCACACACAGATCCAGTAGTTTAGCACTGGACCAAAAAGACAGCCTGGTCTGCTGGAATCAGACCCCGATTTATTGGCAGTAACATAGCATGTCTACACAAAAAAATCCACATTGGTTTAGATTCTAGTTAAATGCCTAAATGTCCAGTAGGGAAGGCTGAGATTTATTGAGATGTATTGAGATACACACACACTTTTCAAAAGCATTGATCCTTGAAAATAAAACCAAGCAAATGAGTGTTCTATTTCAAAAGACTATGTGACATTGTATAGTTCAGATACAACACATAAAAAGCCATCTTGATTATGGTGATGAAGTCACATCTCAAGGAAGTGTAGCTGTATAAAAACATACTTTTCAATGGCAAATTCATATTCTTACAATAGCATAAATAGCAATAGATAATTTGCACCTTTATAAAGGTGATGGAGGAGAAAAATGTAGACATAATAGGTATTATTTGTTTAAAACCTCAGAAATATTGGGTCCTATCTCCCTACTAGCTAATGCCTTCACAGTGTTCAGGCACTGATAAAAACAATACTGCAGGTAACACCCTGCTTGAGAAAGTAGGACCTTTGTCTTTTCTCACAAACTTCATGAATACAGCATAGCCAAAGACTGCATTCTTTGTGACTGCAACCAGGAGAGATAGCAGAAGCAAAATGGTTAAGGTATGAGACTTAAGGACATGGATTCAACTTTGGCTCTTCTCATGTGCCATTTATTTTTCACCCTTTCTCTGTGCCTGTGTTTCCATAGTCATTTGCAAACTCCTTGGGGTGCAGATATTGTCTCTTCCTGGGTTTTCTCATGTTTTTCAAGTACAAGAGCAACGCTATCCTGGTCTCAGGTCAGATTTCTATCTCTTACAGTAATATGATTTTTCTTTGAGTTACAAGAGTGCCAAGTGAGACATCACCTAAAAATAAACATAAAGCAATCCTAGACTTAATCTTCAGGTTCAGTATCTCTTTCTCTCTCTTTGTACTTAAAAAGGCTTCTGTAGCCCCTGTTCTTCAAATTACCTTTTACTGTCAGTGTTGTAAAAAGGTCCACTACAGGGACCCTGAAATTTTGATGAGCCACATGGTACTCTAAAACTAATTGAAGCCTGTTAATGCTATGATGAAACTAATGCAACATCATGTGAAGTTTTAAATTCATAATAATGCTGTAAGTAGACATAATTCAATAAAAGAGTTAATAGTACAAGGAGAAACAATCATACCTAGGGAAGAAAAGTTGTTATTTTAATAGATTCATAAGTAGGCAGACACTTTGCATTTTTACTTTACTTTTCTATAGGAATCAAAATTGTGCCTGTCTTCAGAACTTTCATTTGGCTGAATTTTTCTCAGCTATCATATTGCCATCTTTCTCTGCCAAAAGTTCAAGGTTTACAATAGAGCCTCATAAAGCTCAAGCCTGTCGAAATTCTTGTGAAAAAGGACAGATCTCAGCTTCTGTGTAAAAATTTCCAAAGTAGGAGTTCAACACAAGCAAAGAAACAATTTAAAGCTCACTGGAAAAACAGGAAGTCTCTCTTTTCCTATGCCTGTCTTAAATGTTGTTTGGACTGTAAATCACTACAGAAATGTGACTTGTCAAAATCCAGTCAGCCTCTAGAAAAAGATCAGTTGCAGTAATATATTGTATAGAATATGCTTGTATTGTCCTACTCCTGTTCTGATCATGAATCTGTTGAGGTAACAAACAATGTCCGTAGGTTGCTCTGAAAGTAATGCCTCCTATTTATTTCCATGGAATCTACAACAGATACAAAAAGCACAATAACACTATTTGCCAGAGAAAATTCTCAGCTACAAAACGCTATTTTTCAACTTAGTCACCACCAGTAGCTATGCATTTTCACCAACAATGGAAAAGGGCCTGCATGCTGCACTTGTAAAAATCTGCAGCAGCAGAGGTGACCCACTGTCAATGTCACTATTGCTGAAACATACCACCCACTGCATCACTGTGCTCACATCCACCGTTTGGTCTCCATAAACATTCAGCAAGCATTAGTGAATGACAGTGGGTGCCATTTTTTCCTCATGGAAGAATTCAATGACACACCTTTGCTTAATAAACATTTCCATGTCAGACACCATTTTGTCAGACTGCCCCTCTGCTGTCATCTCTCAGACAGCAATGGTGAAATATTGTCAGGATGGTTCAGCCTGTACTGCCAACATCTGCTTCTGATACCACAGGCCACCATAATAACATAGGAGACATTAGTTTTGGAGCAACCCTCATACACTACACCCTTCTGAGAGAGTTCCACTCAAAAAAGCAAGTGATCTTAGTTACATAATTGGTTTAAATCCTTTAAAGCCTGTAAACTTTGTTAGCTATTCTAAAAGAAAACATGCTCCTCTCAATCACAGCTATCTTGTCTAGTGGTGTGTTTGTCTGAATACTTTGCCAAAGCATTATATGAGGAGAACACACAAGCAGAGCATTTATTAGCATGTCTAAGCTGAGTGTGCATGTGTTTATCCAGCTTGTGGGAATTCCTGCCCCAGGAGGAACCATCATAACAGTCAGAGGCACAAACACAGCCTGGGAAAGAAATTTCATCTCTCACATGCTTTTCACTTTGATTTCATCAATATATTTGACATTGGGAAATGAAGTTTACTGAGCCTCTGTATTCATCCTTTGAAAAGCCACTCCCAGTGTCAAAGCAATAACTCAAATGGAGACAATTTCAAAAGGTCCCTTGCCAGAGTTGCAATTGTTCTTGAAAGGTGAAAAATCCTCATCTACTTTACTGGAGAGCTTAGCAGATCTTTTTTATCTTCTCCTTTTTAATCTGCAGGATTAAAATAAAGAAAATGAAGTAACTAGTCTTTTCAGAGAAAGAAAATTATCAAATGTTCTTGATTATTCATCTGACCATAGATTTAGTCAATTTTTTGCATGAAGGTGGAAGTGGAGAAGGCTGTGTAGTCAACTTTATTTATCATTTTGTAGCTACAAAGGCAAAGGTAAGATTCTCCCATCAGTTCATTTATGTAAGCCTCACTTACTCGAAGGCAATAAATATTGACTTAGTGAAGTAACTGAAGAATAAAGAAAGATTCCAGGTTTTCTTTTCCAAAGCTGTGGGAATTTGAAAAGTGTTTACAGAAAGCAACCTGCTACACATTATTCAAAGCCCAGAATCTGATACTGCCATTTTGGATAAGTAGTATCTTATAGCATGAAGTGTAACCCAGGCAATCCTGAGGAATTTGAATTTGTGCAGGCCTGCAAACATGAGGAAAAAAAAGATTAAAAATTATCATATATCTGAGCAGAGTAGTTCTTGCCTGCCTCCAGTTTTACATACACCTTTTCACTCCCAGGAGTAAATCACGACTTACTACATAAGATCATGAGAAGTTGGATCTACAAGACCACATTAAACTGAGCACAAGATCACAAAATAAGGTGTTAAATGAACATAATGTCATTGTAAACATGTAACTATAGAAGATCTATCTTTATTTTCACTGTTCTTCATCATTAATTTTCCTCTTCATCATGTTAGTACAAGTTTTTGTTACCATTTAGCTGTAAACACTTCCTTGAAATAGAAAATCAGCGCAGCAGCATCTCATCCTGGGAGCCCTTTAGGACTCAGGCAGCTACGCATTGCAACTGCTTTGTTTTATGTCAGCACAGCACGTGAGAAAGCTGTGGTTCATTCCTACCTGCCAGGTAGGTGACCACCAGCACAGAGCTGGGAGCAGAGGGACTGTCCTAGTGAGGGTAGGGACTGCAATGAAAGGGAGAGACACAATTGCCTTTCATAGGAGGCTGACAGAGCAATGCATCGATTTTGGCTCATGCCGAACAATTTCATCTAAGCTCTGCCTGACAAGTGTCAGGATCAGGAACACAAAGAATTCAAAAGGTCTGCAGAACGAAAATTATTTCCACAGTTATATATTGACTGTCGTCATGATTACAGCAGTGAAAGTGCCTCCTCTACAGAAAGCATCCTGCATGGATATCTTCTCTCTTGTCCTGCAGTCACAAGCACAAGGGGTCAGAGTGTCAGCAAACATATCGAGCACTTTGGACATAAGAATCACAATATGGGCTGTACAGTAAGTAACGCTCCCTGTTGTTTCTACACAAAGGTGCCATGGGCAACATAGTAAAGCAAAAATAATGTTTCCACTCTGAGTCCCAAATTTCATATCTTCCCATGTCGTATATTTAACTATATTTCAATATCAGATATAGATATACTTTTATATTTATATATATATTTATATATTTAATAACTATTTTGTTCCCTTTATGATTATGGGGTAATTAATAATGTTTCAGTCATTCATATTCAAAAAGCTTTGCATTACTGAAACAAATGCATTCTGCTCTACAAATTCCCTTCTCAGGTTCTCATTTGGTCAGATTCACAAAAGCTTAATGTCAGATTATTATTTCTGGCATTCAGTCATCAGCAAATAACATCTTACCTTAAGATGTGATTCTCAGATACTAAACACCAGAAATAATTGATCATCATTTCATCGCTCTGTGAATTTCAAGTTTCTTTTATTTTTCTTTCAGCAGCAGATTTAGTCAGTTCCTTGTACCAATTGTTACATTAAAACAGCACTACTGTTGCTATTATTCTTCCCAGTAGAAGGCTCACTGTCAATAACTTCTGCTGGACAAAGCTAGTAAATCAGTACCATAACTGCCACTGTATTTTTCACATCCCCTGAGTTTGATCATGAGTTCTGATATTTCCTATGAAAGCCCCTGTAGGCCCAGGAGAGTTTAATTTCCTAACTGATTATCTTTTTGGGTTGTTGTTCTTGTTTTTCTCTTCAGATTATCAAATACGCTTTTATCCCACTGCAATTCCCAGATTGTTTTCATTTAGAATATTTGATCATATAAATTCAGTATGCATTGAACAAGTCAGCATCAGTTCAGATAAACTAGCCTCAGTTAAATTAAAAAAAAAAAAAAAAAGATTAAAAAAGAAAACTTAGTCAAACAGAAAACATACATTGAGGAGGGGATTTAATAATTTTATAAATTCAAAATTTGCAGATGTGTGCTTGCACAGTTCCACAACACAAAAGCTCAATAGAACAGAAGGCTGGGTTTTGCCTACTGCTGTGGTCTGTATATCAGTGCTGGAATTGGACATTAATTAGCACTTTATTTGCTGTTGCACTCCTTTTCCTACAAATATTTCCTTTGGGGCCATGACAGCCATTTCCTGCCCTTTTATGTTCCTCCCCCCTTTCTCTGTAGTGATTGAACTATTAGCCTCATGTACCTGTAACAAGCTGAATACTAGCTACTTACGGGAGAACCAAAGGGCTAAGCACATGCACGAATAAAGGATATAATGCAGATAGGAGTAGCTTTCCAGACATGGAAGAAAAAATATATAACCAATTTAAAAATAAAAGAAAGAAAGAAAGAAAAGAAGGAAGAAAGAAAGAAAAAGCAAATGCTAATAGCTAGTGCGTCAAAATTTAGAATGTAGGTAAAACTTTCAGCTCCATAATTTTCAGTCTCAGGAAAAATTAGAAGGGAACAGGGGTCATCTGAGATACTATAGAGGAAGGCTAGGATACAGTAGCACTGTAGGTAAGGAAGAATCTAACCTGATTTATCATGTATTTTACTCTAATGCTTAAGCACATACTCATACTTTAGCAAGATTAATCATAACTAAATCTTTGTTTAAATGTATCGCTGAAGGAAATATATGGTGAAAGGATAGAAATAATACAATATTAACTAAAGTCAGAGTGCTAACATTCCCCAAGATTTAACATCCACCTGACATATGTTCTTTTGAAAGCTTTCCTAAAATGTCCTTTCTCCTCTCAACATGAGCAATAGATCTCCATTCTCAGTTAATTTACAAGGGCCTTCATTCTTCATTTCTGACAACCGAAGTGCAGAGGAACAACTTCTACAATTCCTGTCCAGATAACACTTTTAAGTCTATTAATATTTGGATTGGCCCCACTAAGATCATCTGGATAAGTATTAGACTGCCAGATAAAAAAAGACACTTTAAAAATGCTCAGACATAATTGGTTCCAATTGTTATTTCATTTTACCCCTGTATCTCATAACACGTTCTGTAGTTAATTCTGTGTGCTACTCACGTACTGTACTGCCACAGTTCATTTAAGTAAACCCCAAGTTCTCCATCTTAGGGCAATTAACATATTTAGTCAAACTCAGAAAAGTAGAACAAAATGATTGTTCCCAATTCTGCAGCTTCCTAGTTCAAATCTAAGTAGAACTACTAAAATAGAACTAAATGTGTATTTTGTCTTTGTTCTCATGTATTCATACGCTTTACACAAAAGCCCTTGGAGGAATTTCAAGTAGGTGATTGCTGGTAATCATTTTGTTTAAATGTGCAAGGTTGCACAGGACCTCTGTCTACTAGGAAACAGAATGTTCTCACTCAATTATATTAGTAATCATTATTTCAATAGTGGAAACTTCCACAGTAAATAACACAGACTTTATATCGTACTTAAGAAAAAAGTGTACTCATTAAAATCACGAGGGATCAAAAACAGTCAGGCTGGGGAAGATTTTCAGCTTGCTCTTGGCAAGTAAAATTAAGCGATAGCGTTTGGGACATAATGCTGCGATACGTTATGGAAATATAAAAATAAATAAATTTAACAATGAGTTATGGAATGATACGTTATGGAAAATTTTAAAAATTACTGATTTTAGTTAGCTACTAAATGGAAAAATTGGAGATATTCTTAGAATCATTATGATCATGTGTAATAATATTTTCACAGAAATATATTATGGCACAGCAAAAATACGTATTTTCAGAAGCAGGATTGTCATTACTTAGCAATTTTGTTATCATAGGTGTGATGTAATAAAATTTTCAAATAAATAGCAAGAGTCTGTAAACCTTTACACTACAGAGAATGTGTGCAGCAAGCTGTTGATGACATAATCTATCTAAATTCTCTTGAGAGCACAGATAGTGTTTTTTCTAATTAAAGTTGTTGGTTAATCTTGTTAAATTCTTTTTTCTCTCCGTAATTTATTGGTAAATATACATTTTTTACAGCTATAATCTGCTTGCAATTAAAACTGCATGAAACTGAAATTAAAAATTTTATCTACATTCTGATAAATCATTAAAATGTTGGATTCTAATTTTGAATAAATAACACAGATACGTTTTCTACATTGTAGTTTCCACCACTTTTCAGTTATGAATATCACAACCTGAGTATTGAGAGACGAAAATGTTGTAAGTTTTAGAAAGCTGTTTTGTAATCTTGCATTGCAAGTCAGACTTTGTTCTGTGTAGGTTATTGTTCTGTTTGAAAATTATGCGTATTTTCTCTAATCACCAAGAAAGAAAAAAATTGTCTTCAACAATAGTATGCAGCTAATTACAGTAAATATGCAAATGTATTTTTGGAAAGGACCTAGCAGATTAAATAAATATGACAATAAACTCTTACTATCATGTCCACAATCCCCCTGCTCTACTTTTATTATGCTCAGAGAGCATAAAACATTCTGAGAGCAGAACATGACCCCATCAAAGTAAAAGGAAGTGCTGGTATTAGTTTCCAGTAAAAGACAAAGAAGGGAAATGGAGCAAAAGAAATGAAGATATATATATATATTTCTATAAAATAAACTGTGCTGAAAAGAACTTTTCCCAAACTTATTCAATTGGCAAATTAGGAGAAACTGTTTCCATCAGTCTTTTAAAATTCTCAACCTTGTTCTCTCTATAACTACCTGAAGGGAGGTTGTAGTGAGCTGGGGTTCGACCTCTTCTCTCGTGTAACTGGTGATAGAACTAGAGGGAATGGCTTCAAGCTGCACCAGGGGAGATTTAGGCTGGATGTTAGGAAATGCTGCTTCTCTGAAAGAGTGATCAGGCACTGGAATGGGCTGCCCAGGGAGGTGGTGGAGTCACCCCAGAGGTGTTCAAGGAACGTTTGGACATTATGTTGAGGGAGATGGTTTAGTGGTAATCGGTGGATGGTTGGACTGGGTGATCCTGTGGGTCTTTTCCAACCTTGGTGATTCTGTGATTCTGTGATTGTGAAAAAATCAGGCTAATTTGTTTGCCTTTCTTCCAACACCATTCCTAAAAGATGCCATTCTTACTTCGACATCCAGGGGATTTGCACAGATACAGAGTTAGGATATAAAGCTGATGTAATTCTGTGGGAAAGAGTGAATTATGACCACTGTCTCATCCTCTGCGTTGGTCAACAGTGCTGCAGCACTACAGAGGATGGCTGCCACTTGTCTGGGGAAGAGTGACCTTGTTAGGCTGATCACAGGAACACTTGCCAATGTTACTTTCAAAAGAATGATACACAGAAAATAGGACAAGAGTTAATGTCTGTCTTACTGAGGCTTTCAAAGGTAGAGATGTGGTCTAGAATACATAAATACACTCAAGGTGTGTTGAATACAGCAGACTTCATTTTACATAGATTCTTAACTACACTTCTGTTGCACTCTAGGGAAGTATTTAGTGACTGGATGTACTACATCCAGCCCCGTTGGAATATTTTCTCTTGGAATTGCTGCAATATGAATAATAAGTCATAAGAAGTGCCTTGTAACATCTGTTCATTTTCACGTTATGATCCCATGTGACTATGAAACTTTTGTGGGTGTTCATGCCTCCTGATCATAAAGAAAGAGAGCCTCAAATGGTTTGGGATATGCATGGGACAGAGCTGAGAACACGGTGTAAAAAAACAAAACGTCACATTGATCTCCCTATACTCTCTGCTTTTGAGGATGAGACGTGGTTAAATGCTCATCTAGAGATGAAATGAAGAAAGAAAAATTTGAGATGCCTATATTTATATGAAAGTCTCTGATGTCATTTAGAGATAATATTTCAGTAGGAGTGCGCACATGAATCCTGCATGTTTAATTATTTGCTTCAAAATTAAGGAAAAAAAAATACATTTTGTAAACATCAAGGTAGATTCTCAATAGGTATTAATTGCAGTGGCTTCACTGGTAGCAGTGAAGCAAAGACAATGTAGATAAGCTGTGAACATGCTTCCCTGGCTCATTTTTGGTTCCTCCCATAGTTTATGTGACGTTGTTAGGTCAATTGAATATGCATTAGCAATCATATGAATAGAACAGATTTAGAGACAATTGTTTATCTGTCACCTTGATGTTTTTTACGTTTTTCCATATTACAGGTATCAAATCCAGGTTGTAATATGACAGGAAGAAATAGGCAGTGTTAATGTCTTAGACATGCCTACTGTAATAAATGCAGTATTAAGCAAAGTTGATTTGCCATGTGTTCTATGTGCTGTAAAATAGTAGGGAAAATTGATATCCAAACTTTCACATCACTATGATCACAGAAGCAACAAAATATTCCCTTTTGCTTTTTATTGCTAAGGCTATTAACTGAGAGCCTACAATTGCTCTAAAAACAATTGAAAATCAGTGTTATAGAGAGAATGCCTTTGCATTTGGAATCAAATACATCTAGCAAAAAGAAACTGGGGAATACTTACAGGCGAAAAACATCCTGTTTTGACTAGTTTAAACTTTTTTTAATTATTTATTTCATTTTAAGGGAAATGTGCTCATTGATGGCATGAGGATTGCTCCAAAAGTAAAGCCTCTTATTTTTTTAAGTTGGTCCATAACATCAGTGGTAGACATGGATGTTATGGCAGTAGAAGTTGAACCTTCCTGACAATGTTTCATCACATTTTGTTGCCATGTGACAGATGGCAGCAGAGGGGCAGTCTGACAAACTGCTGCCTGACATGGAAGTGAGCATAAAGCAAAAGTGTATCATTGAATTTCTGAACACAGAAAAGAATGACACATATTGACATCCATCAACACTTGCTGAATGTTTATGGAGACCAAACAGTGGACGTAAGCACAGTACGGCAGTGGGGTGGTGCGTTTCAGTAGTGGTGACAGCAATGTGAAAGACAAGTCATGTTCCAGACAGCCATGCAGATTTTTACAAGTGTAGCCTTCATGTTCTTCTCTGGTGAAAATGAAAATAGTTACTGATGGTGGCTATGCTCAGAAATAGTGTTTTGTAGCCAAGAATTTGCTCTGACAAATAGTGCTGTTGAGCTCTTTGTATCTGTTGTAGATTCCATGGAAATAAATAGGAGGCACTACTTTCAAAGCAACCTATGCAGTTTGAACTGGGAATCCATTGTGAGGCTACTCTGTGGGGAAAGCGCACCTCCTTCAGGCCTTGTTCTTGACCACACTCATAACAAGCCATTTGGATTGAACCAAAGCACTGAGACCCTTTCCTTGTGACTTTGGATTTCTTTTGGAAAGGAACTAACAGTCATGGGTGAGGGAGTGGGGATGTGTGAGGGGGTTGTGAAGTACAGCCTCAGTCCTTTCCAGCATGGAGTTAGGCAGCAGTTCAAGTCCATGCAGCAGGAAATTTAGCAGGTGTGTCAGACAGAGCCTTTTCTCCACAATACAGACTACATGAGTAAGTAACTTCACAGAATCGTAAAATCACAGACTGTCTTGGATTTGAAGGGAGCTTAAAGATCATCTAGTTCCATCCCCACAGACTGGGTTGCCACCCACTAGATCAGGCTGCCCAGGGCCCCATCCAACCTGACATTGAATGACTCCAGGGATGCAACATTTACAACTTCTCTGGATGACCTGTTCCAGCATCTCTCTGAGTAAATAATTTTCTCATAACATCTAGTTTAAATCTTCCTTCTTTTGTTAAAATCAGTCCCCCTTGCCGTATCTTGGTCTCCACCTCTTTTACAAGGGCTCTTTAAATACTGAAAGGTTGCAAGGATCTCCTCAAATCTTTCTCTTCTCCGGGCTGAACAAGGCCCATTCCCTTGATCTTCCTTTGTAAAAGAGGTACTCTACTCCTCTGATCAACTTGTTGCTTTAGCACAGTGTCTGACTCCAAATTAAAATATATCCCTGCCCATGTAAAACGTGAACAGAAAGTGATATTTGTACTTATGTGAAATCTTTTTTTTTCCATTCCTCTAGGAAATAAGAATTTTCTTCAGTGTAATCATTATTTGATTAACCTAAGCAGAATTTTTCTCTTACTTTCAGCTTCTTTTTTAAAACTGAGCCCAAATAACTGGGTTTCCAAGCATATTATGAGGACAATGATCAGCATGTAGCCGAAAGTAAAACTGTCCATAGAGGCCTGATAGTATTCTAGTCAGAAACCTGGAGTGACAGACTTGCTATTGTAATTTTGTTTCTTTACTCAGAGAGCAGATTAAAATAATCTTCTACCTGGATTTGCCAAGAGCAAAATATCTAGGCAATGCAGTTTTATCTTGATCTTGTTCTTCTTATGCTAGATAAATTAACTACAGTTACAAGTATAACATAAATAACTGTATCCTATGTAACTGTAAAACTGTAGCTATACATATAAATGGGGATACGAATATTAATATGAATACAAATATGAATATAAGCACATATAAAAATACAAATAAGTATTTTATTTTTACATTATTTATACATCTATACGTATGTATGTAGGCAGATTTTTAAATCCACTTGGGATACTTCTCTTTATCTAAAAAACGTGTGGGAACATTTTTCCATAAAAATTAAATTTGTAAAAAAAAAGAAAAAGAGAAGTGAAATGCACAACCACATTTTGCATGAGCATGTTGTTTACTTCATAATCCTCAAAACTTGTTTCTCCCCAAAATGCAGGAAGGCTAAAGCATACAGACAGCGTTGATCTAGCAACTGGCACCTCTTTGCATTTAGCACTTCCTGTCTGCCCTCCCTCCCCCATCACTCAAACCCTTATTTTGGAATTGCAGGAGGTTGCGTTTCACTGCGTACTCATGCTACCTCACCACTGCTGGAGAGAACAAACGGCATCCCAGCCTGTAAAACTGTACTTCCTAGCAACATGTTTGAAACTACAGCTGCCTGATATGGCTAATGAATTTTACAATCAAAAGCTAAAGTGAATTAGCTGTAGCAGATGTTTCTACTCTGGGAACTACCAGACCTTTCTGGCCGCTCATTTATCCTTCAAGAGGATAAAACTCTGCACTTCTATTATGTGTTGTCATTGGAGCATTGCACAACTTTATCAAACTTTTTATTCTGGAAACTGAATTAATTTTCTGCAAGGGGTTTTTTGTGTGGCTCTTTAATCACATTTACTGGGGAACATGTGTACTGTAAAGTTGGAGAGCCGATTATGGCTTCTAGAAAGGCCACTTTCAAAAGGAAGCTGCCCTCACTCTTGAGGCCTCCATTTGAAGGTCCCTGGGTTTTGTGAAGAGGAAAAAATTAATTACTATTTTAATAACGAAGCCAAGCCTGCTGAAAATCCTCTTAGAGAGTAGTGGGATGATGTAATGGCTAGCAGGAGGGATATTGAAAACAGTGACCACACAGCCTGCCCTTCACTCTCCTATTCACTGCCTGTAAGATGATACGGGCTGCTGGGTCACATGTTAGGGAATTAAAAGCACAGCACTGCTGGTTTGGGGAGAGGAGGTTCAGAGGTTACACACAGAAAGGTCATCTGAAACGTAACGTCTGTGGTGATCTTCCCTGCGAGCTCACAGTGGAGCTGTGGCCAGGAGGACTCCTGTCCCAGCAAGGCTGCCCTGCTGTGTGACCCACCTGCAGAGATGGCCACCGTGAGGCAGGGTGACCTGCCGAAGCTCTTAGGGATGGTCAGATGCTGTTTAAACCCTGTAATGTAAATAACCTAGAAGCTTGATCACTACCTTGCCATAACTGAACACCTCTCTCAGGTTTGGAAGCACACCTGCTGCGGCAGGGGGCCTTTGCGTGTGTGGGACACTTGGCTCTCAACCCTTTTGTAAGATGGCAGAATGGTGTTACTCTGGGACTGGTCAGATCCGTGTGCTCTCTCAGTGCAGCTTCTTCACCGAGCACAGAGGATTCCCCTACATCCCATGGAGCATTTTTTTCCCTCTTCAACGTGAGGATGCATCCTTGCAGGGTTCCTCGATCATCTCAGCTTGCTTAGAAAGATAGATGGCTGAATGCAGGGGACACTGAAGGAAACAGCAGTCCACCCAAATGAGAGGTCTTCATGGGCTTCTGAAAACTCGGACTCTAGCAGGGAGCCAAAACAAGGGAAACCACAAACACTGCTTTCTCTTGCCTGCTATTCAGCAGTGATGCTTTGGCAGGCCTGCCGCAATCTCATCCTAAAACTTTATTTCTATAAAGTTTAATAAAAATGGGACAAAAAGATCATTAAATAAATCAAAACAATTAAGAAGTAAATAGATAATACCTTTAAGATAATTAGAAAAATAAGACTACTTTTTTTTTTTTTATTTCAAAGTAGGTATTTCCCTCTTTCCTGACAATACCTTTGATATCAGAAAAAAATAAAAGATGATTATAAGGCAGTGCTGTGAACCTCTCAGTCAGTATCACAAATTTTGCGATGAAGCAATTCCTTTGATATCAATACGGGTGGGTATTTTTTTTATGAATTGCAAAGGAAAGCAGGTGTATAAAAATAAAACCACATAAAATATAAATTATCATTGTGGAAGTTAATGCCAGCCTTAGGCTACAATAACTTGCATATTTTCTGTTTCTAAAAATCATTCTAGGCTTTTTTAAAAGCAGTATAATTGCTTGCAAATATATAAAAGCTATGCTCTTGTAAGAAGTAAAACGGCTTTTGGTCACAGACAAAACTCAGTAACTTATGCAGTAGATTTTAATTCTGATTCTTCTTCTTAACTTTTCAAGCCCCTCCTACTGGTGTGAAATACAAGACCTGCATGGTAGAATATGACTTACAATTTCAAAAGATAAGGAAAAGGAATCTGTGTGCTGCACTGTTCCTTGCAAAGGACTGTATTTAATCCTGAATGTATAATTTTGTTGGTTATGGTGAAAAAGAAGCCTAAGGGTAAATTATTTAGAGAGAACACAAACTGAATTGCTGGAGTTGCGGGCTGGCACAATCTTACTTCCATTTCTCTCTGAAGCCACTGTCAGACCACTACAGTAACACTTCATGGGTAGAGAAGGCAGGGGCACTAGGAAGAGCATCAGGGAAGGCACTGCCTTGCCTGCTCCAAGAGGGGGAACCCAAACATGCATGTGAAACCAATGTAATCTTCTCTTCAGCCATTCTGTCATTCCACAGTACGCAGTCATCTTATTTACCCATATGGCAGCATCTTTTGTAGTGAGGAGATACCTACAACCAGGAGGTATCTTGGGTTCATGTCTAGTTTGCCCTCACATCTTTTCTACTCCCATCCTCAGAGAATATAACTGTCCATGCAGTGCCTAGATCACAGTCTTTGCATTTCCCTTTTGGCCATCAGGTTGCCCACCCCCACGTGTTCATCTCAGTTTTCGAGGGCCATTGCCTTTCCACTTCCACCATCCAAGCAAGATTCAGTCTCCATCCACTAATTTACTTTCATATAATTTAATATGGTGCCAGTTCCATCTGCACCTGAAGTTTGGCTGACCCCATGAGGCAGAAATCTCACCATTCATTCTACTGATTCCAAATGGTTACAGCAAGTACATGGTACCAACTGTAAGGGTGCAGGCTGTCACATGGACACAGTTCTGGATGAAAGATAAGTAGGAAACTGTAGTGTAAATGGCCTTTAGAGGGCAAAGTCCAGTTTTACTTTGAGGTAAATATTTCAACAATGTACCTAAAATTGGCTGAATTGCTTTACTAAGTGGGAAGCCAAAGGCATCATTCTGGTATTAAAAAAAAAAAAAAAAAAAAAAAAAAAAAAAAAAAGTTGAAATTGAAAAATCACAAAATCATGCAGTTTTTGTCTGAAAATGTTTCAGCTGGAAACATTTTTGATGCTGTTGCAAAAAAAAAGTTCACAACTGAAAATTAGGCAAAACCTTCTATTTTGTCTAAACCACTATATGTATTCCACAACACTAAGTTTTCTTCTTCCAAATATGGAGATAAAAAAGCAGTGCTTCAGCAATCAGCCATTTGCACCTGCATTAAAGGAAAATATATGGCAGACACGTGAGATAGACATTTTGTGTGTTTCCATGAGCTATAGAAAAAGGAGCAAATACTCTCTATTTCAGAGAAAAGGAAAGAAGAATGGTTTTAACAACTACAGCAGAGAAATCTAACTTCTCTTCTTTGCACAATAATAGAACAATAATGGAATAATAGAACAAATACTAAGCAATAAAATCATTAAACGTGTAAAAAAGATGAACTACACATTGTAAACAGCTTAATTTTATAAAGAGCAGCATTCATCAGACAAACTTAATTCACCATTTGCTTGATTTACTACTTGTGGTTGAGGAGTGATTTTATTCTAGTTTTATTATGTGGAGAATATATGCACGCAATTATGGAGTTAGAAGATGTGCTTGGGTGTTTACGGAACACAGCATCTGGCACAAATCTTGTCAGAATGAAGTGTGGGTGCAGGAAAACTCTTTCCTCCCCAACACTTATTTTTCTGTATTGGGAAAAAAAAAAAAAAAAAAAGAGTGTGGTGTTTTGTGTGTCATGATGAAGATGTGGGAATTGCCCTGATCAGTTCAGTACTGGAAGATTTTGTATAGAAATGGCAAGTGGTTAGAATTACAAAAAGCAAAGAAACTTCAGAGGAGGAAGGAGAGGAAGATGAGCCTGGGGCTGATCTATATTTGTCTACCATTGCAGGGACTAAAATTAGAACCATGATAATAGTTGTAATAATGAAGCTAAACAAATAATTCAGGTGAATATTGCACGTTTTAGTGCATACAAACAGGAACATCAACTTTGAGGTAAAACTATCACAACAAACTGACTTAGCTGCCATATGTATGTGCTTAGTAAAACACTGTAAGTATTGGTATAATGGCAGATAGAACCTTTCCTCTCATGACCAGGACACCTGCATACAGAGACATCATAATTCTCCCTAGACTGTCATCACATTTTGCTGCTATCTCAAAGCGTCACTAAGACCTGGTGCTCATGTTCACTCCTCTAAAGTTTCTCTGTGAGGAAGATGTGAACCATTTAGAGCCCTGAAAGGATTTTAGACACTGAACCTTCTGCGAAAGTACTTACTGGAGTAGTTAATATCCTCCACTACAAAGAGCTGCAACATTAAATGAGGAGTGTGGGTAGAGACACCCTTCCTTCAGGTTCAGGCTTCCACTCAGCGAGTCAGAAGAGAACATCTCCTAATCCTTGCTTAAACAATCACCATGGAATCTATCTGAAAAGCTGAAGAGGTTCAAAGCCCCGTGATTTTGCACTCCAAACCACTTGCACTTGGGTCACTACAGCATGAAAAGTTGTCATAAGGGGATGATGGCCTCTGCTGTTGTGCCATTGCCAATGCCCAGTCAGGAATAATCCTTCTGTCCAGTTGGAAGAAAATGTGCTGCAAGCAGAATGAGTATGAGGAAGGGAAGCCGTTCAGGAATGAAGCTAGTTGTCTAAAACAGATGGGATTATTTATCTGGCAAAATGCATCTAGAGACAATTATTTGCCAGAACTTAAAGAAATTCAATATTTTCAGCTTCAAGCAGGCATCCCACCAGATTCACAGCGATAGGAAAAAAAGAAGAGGTTCTCATTTGACTAATCATGTAGTTCTTTTATTCTCTTATTCTTCCAACTGTAGGAATAAGCCCTGGAGTTTCATCTTCAGTCATGACATGCATAGCGTTTAGAAAATGTAAAAGAGAAGTCTGTGTAACCCTTTTTCTGTGATAAACTAGGTTATCATATAGTACTGCTTGCTTTATCAACTGGCTTACAAAATGATAACTGGATGTGAGAAGGAAGGACTCAAATAATAATTTCCCTTCTTTTATGGGAAAGCAGCCAAGCAATAGTAATTTAATTTGTTCTTCAAAAAAATCATATGAACGTCTATTCTGCCTGTGCAGTTCATTTTACAAAGCAAAACACAGATGAAACAGTGTGCCCACCATACACCAAAGCTTCTCTGAAGAGAGAAAGGATATATTGAGTAAGTGATCCCAAGCTTGTACCACGGACATCCACTAAGCTGTGAAATGATTCTGTGAACTGCATCCCATAGAGACAAGAGTCGACCTGCACTCAGAAATATGCTCATAGTAAAATTTTGGGGCATTCTTTTGCTTCAGCTAGCAAATGGATTACAAGGTAATAAAAAATAAAGACTTGCAGTGTCCTTACCAAATATTTAGTTTACAAAGTTTTTTTTTTTTGGTTTTTTTTTTTTTTGGGGGGGGGGGAGGAATTGATGCTACGTAGCTTGAAAATGAAATTAGTCTGAAATTAATAAGTTCTATCGAAGTTACAGATGTGTTTTATGAGGCTCCAGGATTTCTGAGTATGTGATGTAGGTGGATGTTTTTCAGAAAAAAGAAAATGTACTATTTTGGCAGCAGCATTAGTTTCTTTATGTCTTGAGAATTTTCTAAGGTTTCCATGTCTCTGTTTACATTGATTAAATAAGAAAAGAAAGATATCACAGCTGCAGCTATGGTTGTACCTGGTAGCGGCTGATTTTTTCTTCAGAGTACCATGGAGGTTTTGATATCTTGACACCCTTTGAATACCAAGAAATATTAAAGTGTCTGAAACTCAGTCACTCCCAATTAATATTTGATTTTCAGAAATGCATACTGTGCTTATTAGTCTTCTGCTAAAGTGTGCATTTGAGAAATGAGTTTGTGCTAAACTCATGTTTTTTACTGAATTAAAAAAAGAATGTTAATCTTGAACTTGGACCAGTAAACCATCTAGATGTTGAAAGCATCATTTGATCGCCTCTATGCAGAGCTGCATTCGTAGAAAAAAAAAATCATTCAGCTACTGCCTAATTTCTAAAAATATATTTTCCTCCTTTTAATATCAAGACACTGTATTTTCCAGAACATGGCTGAGCATTTCAGCCTGGCATCTAAAAAGAAGATTTGAGTTTTGAGTTTTGATATGTTGGGTTATTTTTAGCTAGTTGCACTGAGATGCTCTGCAGATACACTCCTTGGCTCCAGAACGCACCTGAATCTCACAAGGTCTTGGACTAATATGGGGTGTGTACTGGAGACAGACAAGGAAGACAATTCATCTGTGATTGCATAAATTGTGCTTCTTTCTGAACAAACCTGAACAGCAAAGCTATGATATATGGTATCCTATTCTGGTAGACAATTGCATCCATGTGGCTTGCTGAACTGAACATGAACTTCTCTATAAAATCCAATGTTGACTCTTCCATTTGTGGGTTTTTTTAACCTGAAGTTATGTTATACTCAACATAACTCAAGCTGAGATGCAGGGCAGGCTAAAAAGCTTGCAAATACACTGTTTTCACTGCTATCTGGATGGTAGGAAGGCAGTGAAAGAAGAGTCTTTAAAGTCTGAGTCACCAGTTCAAATTCATCAAAGGTCAGTAGTGACCGAATAAATTTATCTTCGTGAATTGACTTGATGGCATCAATGCATTTCCCAGTGGATATGTGCCAGGTTACAGAAACTGCCATCACAAGCAGCATCCTTAATGAGACTCAACAGAGAGAGCAAAAGACTGAACTGAGACTAATATCTTTTTCTATGGGGTACCTCTTTTTGGTCACTGTTGCAACACTGTAGGCACACTCAAGCCTCTCACCTGAGTAGGTTCCTCGGACTGTACTTGCAGCTGTTTTAACTTCTAAGATTATGGAGCTGCTTAAACAGGGCCTTCATAAAGTGCAAGACAAATTACATCTGCAAAGAATGCTCAGAAGGTGCAGAGGTGATAATACGTATGGGTTAAATATTGCTATGTCTAATGATATGCTATATGGCATAGCTAGGTTCACAGTGGTTCACTGGAGTATATGCTACATCATAAAATTGTGTGGTTTTTTTATTTTAGTTAAAAAAAAATAGAATAAAATAAAGCCACAGTCTTCCAGATGCCTGTTGAAAGAGAAATTGCAGTCTGAAAAATAACAAATGCCAAAAATCATGGGGATTTGGAGGAAAGAGGTAGTAGAAAGCTGAGAGAGTTCAATGTATCAGCTCCAGTGGAAACAGGAGGGAGAAGGTGGAACAGTGTGAGTTTTTCGTACTCCAAATTCCATGCAATGCTCGTAAAAAACCTTGCCAGAAAACCTAAGAAATGTTTTATACTTGTCTCTGATTATTGGGAATGTATGTACTTACAGGCCTCTGTAATACAGCCTATGTCCATGTGGTTTGCTTTTCACATGCTGAATGTCAAAATTACAAAGGAAAAAATAAGTAAACTTGCACATTTCTTACTATAAAATCAACATTTGCAAACAGCTCTTTTGGCTAAACTTTTTTTCTAAATCTTTCATTATACCAATCCTAATGGTATGCTGAATGAGCCTTTTTGAATAAGGTATGAGATGAGAGGCTGTTGGAATCAGAAAAAAAAAATAAAAAAATGCAATGCCTTTTGTTTTTAACCAGAGCCAGATTCTGCAGCTGCCCCAGTTTTCAAATACCTGATAAAATTTTTGGGGTCCCATTTTTTATTAGACTTTGTAAAATGAAAGATTTAGGATGAGATTGCAACCTGCCACAGCTGAATGGCAGCCAAGATAAAGCAGTGTTTGGGGTCTTGGGGTTTCCCTTGCTTTGCCTCCATGATAGTGTTTGAGATTTCAGGAGCCCATAGAGAGCTCTTGTCCAGGTGAAATTCTGCTTCCAAATCAGTCCTTAAAGGACTAAGTAGTTTGCATGTTCTGATGAGGATGAATACTTCCTATTTTTAACATCCTTTTGGTCAGATCTTGGGTTTGGAAATGTGAATGAATGCTGCCTATGCAGGTTAATGTACAAGGTTAATATACCACAGAGATATCTGCCAACTGAGTCCAGCATTTTGAAAATAGCATTCGCTGGCCATTCCCAGCAATGAGTCCTCACTCTGCCACACAGTATGGTTCAGTCTTGCACTGCAACTGAAAGCTTAATGCAGCCCAAGCAACTTTAAAAACCATCAAAGCAAATTCAGCCTCATAAAAGTTTTACTTTGAGGGCTGTGTAAACAGTGCACTGTCTCTTTAACTGATTTTATTTTCCACTCTCTATTTTTTTTTTTTAGTTTAAAGATTACATTTAATATCTATTTCCCAGCAGTGTACAAACTGACATCATCTACTCATAAAAGCGGAATGCTTTGCTTTTTTAAGCTTCAAGCTGAATAACAAATTGCCACAGATGACAGCATAAAAGAATAACAGAATGGAATCAAAAGAAAATTCATTGTCAACAGAAACCCCCTGCTGAGGAATTTCAATTTCATATATCTAATTATCCCTGTCAGTTGGAAGAACTGACAAAAAGCATTCTTTGTTCTCTCTTTCTGCCTCCCGCATCTCACTCTCAATTAATTCCGGCATACAAATATGACTAATTGTCTTTGCAGTGCTCAAGAGCTCTGTATATAAATGTTCATGAACTGAAAATGATTTGGAGGGTATTCATGCATCGATTTATGATATTTGAACACAATAGACATGCATAATTCAGGTGACCATGTTAGCACCCTCACAAGCCCTTATTACAGAGATTAGGCAGGATTCTCTTTTCACATCCTTTTTCATACATATGCTTTGTGACAATAACTCACTTTGCACCTATTAAAAGAGGAAGCATTATACGTCTGCTGTGGCTTATTGAAATTGCCATGAACAAGTTTACCAGCATTTAAATAACATAGATGGGATGGACAGAAAATATTAGGTACTTTCAAAAGCAAGACCAAATCACGATGAAGGTTAAAGCTGCTTTGTTTTGGTTTCTTAATCTTGACTTGATCATTTCGAGAAACCTTGGAAGCGACAGAACTATCTCAGCTCATGAGGCTAACTTTTGTATGAGACTCTTTATGTAAATTTATACGGAGGTGCATGAATTTAAGCAGGGAGAAAATTAATAGCTATGTTAGTATTCCTAAATACATGCTAAGGTTATTTGAAAGGAAAGGCTCTTGCGTGGTGACGGAATTAAGATTCATAATGCACTATTTGAGAATGTTATATTCAACTTACCTACCCTGATCCATAGTAAAGCCTCCCCAATTTAGTCTACACTTCTTCTACGCTTCTGCTACAGTACTTTTATATTACTTTTCTAAAAAATCACCTTCCACATTGATGCATTTGCATTACTTACTCAGGCAAAGCTCTTGTTGATAATAAAAGCTCTTACCTATCCAAACAGCACAGCACCAGGCTAGGAGGGGACTGGGTCAATTACAGAGCTGCAACATCTCCTGCAGTGCTGTCACCCTGTTTTCCCATGATTACACTGGGTCTCTGGATCTGTACAGCAAAACATCGGTACATAAAGGAACCCAGCATAAATAAGGCCCCAATTTTACTTTTTTTTTTTTTTTTAATTAAAAGGCCATTTTTCCTGGCTGATTCACACCAACACTTCCCCCTGAAGACAAAGGAGTTACATGAGAAATTATAAGCAGGAGTAAAGTCTGCAAAGAGTAAGACCATTTGGTACCATTAGTGGTGAGGATACATAAATAAAGGTAGCACAAATGGCAAGACTGCAAAGAAAAAGAGAGTGTGAAGTCTGATTATGTAACAAAAACCTGCATAACTGGTTCTTACACCCTTTATAAGGGAGGCAGTTACAGTGGTTTTATAGAGCATCAGCTGGTTTTTGTACCCTCTGTAGGTTTATGTATCACGATGACTATTTCTTGTCCCTCACAGAATGGCACTTCCTCTTAAGACAATTATTTGAACTGAGATTATGTTAATTGTATTATTTGTGTGAAAAGCAAGAGGCAGAAAAGGAAATTTTTCACAAGCATATGAAAAATGTTTACAAGATGTTTACCATCTTATAAAACTAAGGAGCTGTTCAAAGAACAGGTCTTCATCTCTGCTGTTGCTTCAAAGTGAGCAATAGATGAGGTAGAGACTTTACAGATACTTGCATGCTTCTTGCATCCATGCATAACACTTAGAAACTTGCATGGAAAACCATGTTGCTTGTGCATAAATTTTTCCATGACACGCAGCGATTTATGTGCCCTTTGTATACAGTTCTCAACGGCAGCTGGCTCCCACTGCTACACAGAGGAAAATGTCATGAGCTCAGCAAATAGAGTTTTCCATGTGAAGCAGCACATTGATTTATACGTGAAGTCATCATTCACTGAACACCTACAAGAAGCATATGGATTGAGGAAAGGGGTCTCAGAGAAATCAGGGATTGGGTTTGGAATAAGAACGACTATTCAGCTTAAACTGCAGGATCAGGTAATGTAATCTGGAGTAGTGTCTCAAGAAATAAATACCCTCTCTCCGTGAAATATTCAGAAGGGTTGAAAATAATAGTGCCCAATGACATGTTCTCCAGAGGTGGAAAGCAGCTATCGAGTACTAACATGGAAGAAAAGATCTGAAATGTCTGGCATTGTCTGGCAAATGCCTGTGGAAATTGTCATCAAGCTAGCCAGTGGTTAATTGATAAATAAATAAGATTCTTTGTGTTTTTATTTGTTTGGTTGGTTTTGGTTTTCTGTTGGCTTTTTTTGTTTGTTGTTCTGTTTCTCCTCTGCTGATACCCCCTCATCTTACTATTTTTTTTCTTTTACACTTGCTGCTCAGTTTTTCATATACATACTATAAACAATCTTTACATGTTAATTGTGTGGTGTTTAGTTAGAAGTTGGTGCACTTGGTGGCTTGTACTTGCTTCTCCAGCTCACTTGCACTCATCACTTCTGGCACTGTTGGCCTCAGCCTTGTTATTTAAATCACTGATTGCACTGAGAGTTCTTGCAGGGCTTTGTGGATCCATTCCCTTCACCTTAGGTAATTCCTGAAAAAATCAGTAATTTTCTTCACAAGCATCCATGTCTTCAGAAAAGCCACATGAAGCTTATTTCAGTTTGGGCAGAAAAATTTATAATAGGTTTCCAAGCCAGCAAAGGAGTCCAAAATATTTTTCGGGCTCTGTTTCAGTTTTACGTTGGTTTCTCCTACTCAAGAAGATGGAGTTTTTTTAAGCTCAGATTTGAATTTTGCCATTCCTTTGAACATTTCACATGCAGCCACAAGGACAATCACCATATAAGCACCAATCCTAACAAGAAAACAGCACCTGCATAATGCTGTGCCTGGACAGACATTACCCTGGTTCTTCCTTACATTGTCTTTCTCCTTCTGTTATTAAGCATTATAACCTCAGAAATGATAAGCAACCAAAGCTCTGATTAATTTAGGAGAGCTGAATAGGCAGCTTCTGGTCCTGACCAGAGCACCCCAGAGGATTAAGCGCCCTGGTTACCAAACAGAAAATATTGTATGTTTTCCAAGTTCCTTGAAAGGTATTTTGGGTCAAAATTTGATCTCTGATATACACTTTTTAATATTTGTGAAGCTCCATCATACAGTGTTCAGTGCTTTGTATTTCGTTTTTTCCTATTGTTTCTTTTCCATTTAAAGAAACCACCTGTAAGAGTTATATAGAACGGCATGAAGCCACAAGTGTAAAGATTGAGATGCTCCTTAATTTTTAAACCACTCCATTGGCTTTTGATTTTGGTTTAACTTAATTCTGAACCTGCAGGACATAATGATGCCATACCTTTGAATTTCCTGACACATACCACTTTTGCTCTCATCTTGTATCTCTGTAGGCATTGCTGAGCTCTGTTTCAAAAACTGCACAACTGCAAGACTCCAATGTTCCTATGAGTCTCTTATTCCAAATCTCAGCTGAAAATGTTTCTTTTCTGCCTTGCCTATGTCTGTTGATTTTACTCTCCCTCTGCTATTGTCTGTCTCTGTAACTGTATTATTTAACTCCCGTGAAGTGGCTTTGGGATACATTTTGGATGAAAGGCTCTATACAAAATAAAGTTGTATTGTTTTGTGCAAGCTGGCACATATTTGGTTCCACATAAGCTTGGCAGAGATCTCTCTTACATCGCTTTCTAGTTTCTCTCAAGCCATTTTTGTCTGCATATTTCCCACTTCCTTTTTCTGGTTAGGATGTACGAGAAGAATACATCAGTTATGATTAATGAGCAACTGGAAATTTTCTATCCAGAATATGGCATTTTTTGCAGTCAAATACTTTTTAAACGAGAATAATTTTACTGAGGTAGGCAAGGTTGCAACGTTAATCTAAAAAAAATTTAGATCCAGGAAAGAAAGAAAATAAAATGCCCGATATTTTAAACATAAAATCTACTTTGATTTTTATAAGCAATCAGAAGTGATTAATGCTTGGGAACTCCCTTCATTATATGAGCCTTTCTGTATCCTTAGTCAAATAAAGCAAGCAGGTGCAAGTCATAGGAGTTTCTGATTATTTATGGCTTTTAGATACTTTGTGAGTTTAGCTGGTGAGAAAAGTTTTATTCCACTCACATGAACAAAACACAGCCAACTGTCTGGGCTGATTAAATTCACATTGTTGTACGAGCACATGGCAGGCAGGGGAAAAATTATGAAATCTCACCGCCTGTGCCATGGCAACTGAGCAAACAGCTCATGGGAAGAATGTGAATAATAGAAAATAGCAATATTTCTCTTTGTATTTTCGCACTTGACAGTTTTATCCCCACATCTGTCTGATGTCCGGTGAACAAGTAAAGTAGCTGCTCTCATTCTCACTGATTTGGCTCATCCTTGGCTTACAGTTTTCTCAAGATGGCCTATGTGCATTTTTAGCTTTGAAGTATATGAACCAGTACGTATTTGAGAGTTATGTATGTACACAGGGAGTCCAAAGGAAGAGAATTGTGCTACTCATGAAAAAAACTTTATAATTGGCTTTAGTGCACTCATTTAGGATTTCAGTTTTCTGAACAGAAGATGAATGTAGAAATCATTTGTTTCTGAACAGATTTCAAGTAATGTGCAAACTCCAAAAGGGATCATTCAAAAAAATATATGAAGTATGTTCAAAATCTTCTAGGCATCTACTTTTTTCCTTCACATATGTCAGTGTCTGTAAAGCAGACATCAGCTGTGTTACTAAAACCAGATTTTTTTAATAGATTCTAATTGCATTTGTGTAACAGGTTGGAAAGATTCTTCTTTCTATCTTCAAAATATGCATACCTTGTTTTGCAGCATTCAACATGACTTGTGATTTACTGTTCTTTTGCTGTATGTGTGATGGGAAGTTTGTTTTTCTGCAATGAGACTTACATGTCTTGAGCGCTTTTGGAAAACTACATGGTAGGAAGGGACAGGAAAACTTGACCTTTGGTAAAAATTCCATATGAAACTGAAATTCCTGTTAATCCCAGCACAGTTTGAGCTAGCTATGTGCTCTCTTTCTGATGGCTTATTTTGGTCCTGGTGAGAAGTTACTATAGCAGTCCAGCTCCTGGGCTTCAGGGCTGACTGACAAGACCATGCAGTGTTTGTCACATCAGGTGTTACACAGTTTCAGTTCTGAATTTGCAACTGATAGCTATCATGCTAGAAAATCAAACTTTTAAGAAGGTTCTCACTGTATATAATTGAAGTAAAAAAGGACACTTTGCTAATATTTTTTTCTGTCTTAATGACCTTGGTTGTATTAAAAAAAAAATTGAAAAAAGTTTAAAAAGATATTTAAATACTGTCATCCCATAACATTAGAAACCAGATTTGTTTACCTGATGCTGCTGCTGCTGTCATTGGAAGTAAAATTAGTGTTTTTGAGAAAATCTGTAAGAAAACTGTATTGATCTCTCTTTCACATCAAGACACACGAGAAGTTTCATGAATTATATATTTTACCCTGCTGTAATTGTCCAAAAATTCCTTAACCCTTCTGTGCTAGTATCTGTGCTTTTGACCAGCAGGTCTTGAAAAGCCTTTTTTCCTTCAGCTGATGTCTTGGGGTGACCGGGTGTTGAAGAAAGGTAAGTCAAGGAAAATAAAGGAGAAACTTGAAAACTGTGATAGTATGTTTTGAAAGAAAGAGGTAAAGAACAGTGAAATTTATTCTGTGAAAAAAAAAATAATTGCAATTGTATGAACTGCTATTGAATTTGAGTATTTAAACATTGATATTAACACATTTGATCATATAAAAGGATTATAATTACCTATAGAATCTTCTTAGTGTGAGCCTGTGTTAACTTTGTAATTCTCATCACAAGTGCTCTTGTGAAGGGACTTTCCTGTCAATGTTTTGGATTTTGTAGTGGAGTGTGCAAATTTTATTACCTGAGATCACACTAAATGAAGAATTCTAGTGGGATCTGGGAGCAGGTTAGAGGTACCATAAGGGAAGTGCCCCTAACACGTGCTGTGGACAAGAAGACCTTAGCAGCAAATCTGTTGCTCTGCAGCTCTCTTACTACTTCTTTTTGGAGACAAAGCCTTAGCACAGTAGAAGATTCATGAGATGTCAGTAACTGATTCACAGTCATTTGATTTTAAATCAACCTCTATGTCACACAGGTCTTGAGATAACTTGTGAATGACACCTTAGAGGTACAAATTGCACTGAAAATGTACATTGCATGGGAGGCAAGTAAGAAATATGCTGTTTTGATAACACCAATGACTACATTTGTTTAAATGGGTATTCTCTTTGCTCTGACTCACCACACAGTTTTCGCTTGGATTTTTTTCTTCTCTTCTCCCCTAATTGCCAAATTTCATATCAAACTGTGACGAAAGAAAAGTGGAAGTTAAGGATTGTGCACAGTATTTACAGAGGAAGTTCATATGCAATGCTAGTATCTTCCATGAGTTGCATTTCTGTTTAGCTGGAACTCTTATGATGTTATTTACAAAAGAAGAAATCCAAGCTGAGAGATAAAAATATTTAACTGCACACTGAAGCTAAAGACAAGGATAAAATGTCAATAATCATTTCTGAAGTTAAGAACTAGTTGTGCTAAATGAAAGGAGGCATACTTCTGGACCTGTCGCTGCGTACACCAAGCCAAAATCTAGTTCTGCTGTTGGGTTAGTGAAAAGAGCACCAAACCATGTGTGCCAGTTTTCATATGAAATAATCTGAATGGGCTGAAGAGTAACCCAATAGTAGAGACAAGGAATGAAAAATACTCACAGCGTTATACACCTTCAATTCACCAAGGAGAGCTTTCCTTGTGAAGGTTTATATTATTCCCTTATGTGTATGTGGCTTCCATTACCAGTAATGGGAGTTGATCACACAGAAAGGAGAACGGACTTTTCTGCCTGACATCTCACTGGCTGCCTGGTATAAAGCCAATCGAAAATGCCAAGTTATTCTGATCTAGATACTAATTGGAATCATACTGTATATTACTGAAGTTTGTTTATCTTTAAAGAGCATTAACATTTCAGGAGAGCTGTGTTTGGATCACTCTTACAGCATGCACACATACTGCAGGCAATCTCCTTTTTTTTACATGACATGCACTGGTACAGCATACATGCTGTCTCTTTTGTATTTTGCTGTAGTGGTCTAGAGATGGCAGCATGTGAAATTATAGCCCCTGCTGTGTAATGTTTTTAATATGTACAAATGCACTGGCTGAATTAAAGGAGCAGCGCTGCTAGTTCTGCCCAGCACCGATTTCTTTACGTATTAATTGCAAATAAAAATATTTCAAAATATGTGTAATAAAGCTTTATGGTCTTAACCTGCTCTCTATTTTTTTCTCTTTTTTTCCCCACCTCCTAATATACACATATCCAATACTGTCATGATTCCTGCTTTCCAAAAGAAACCAATGTGTCTCACTACTGGCCTTTTATGTCTGAATCTTAACGTCATTTGAGCAGTTGAATAACCTACACTTTAAGTGTGTTCCTGCACAAATTTGCAAGACATTCTATGGGCAGGGGATGGGACAGCGAAGCAAACACTTTCTCCAGGAAGGAGCTGTGCACTG